>NC_041338.1:35060695-35133195 GCF_004354835.1 Perca flavescens
TTGAACCGGCGACCTTCTCAGGCCCAAGCTTGCTTCTCTAACCGTTAGGCCACCACTGCTCACACAACAAAATACAACACGTTGCTCGTTTAAATCAAAACGAACAAAAGGAAATCATTTCCAACATTCTTTTATTGTGTTCCCAGATAAAGCAGCATCCGTCTGATCTGGAGGACGACCTGTGATACTTTCAGGTATGAACTCTCACACTGGGACACGCTTTCAAGAACATCAAATGATGACGCTGGTGTTATGTACTATATTTTTCATATTGTCAACAGATGCCATTAAAAGACCAAAACCAACAACGTGTTAGTCCGTCTCTTACAGGTACCATATTGTGCTCTTTTTCAGCTTCATAAGTTTTGGGTTTTACTAGAATGTGCTCTGATGTTACAAAAAGATGGCAGTGTTACAAAAAGACTGACACACACACAATACTGACCTCTTTTGAAGAGTTCATCATGTTTTTTTTTAATCCTCCATGTCCTTCTTGGCTACTAGTAACTGCGTGGGGGGGCGGGCACGAGAAGGCTTGTATCATGTGGATGTGCCGACAGTGTTGTTGTCATATTGTCATATATCGACAGAAACTACGCACTATAGCTTTAAGACCCGTACAGAAAAAGCAGAGTCTGCTCTGATTGATCAGCATTGCTGGGTCTTCCGTATGTGCACTCTAGGAGTTTCTGCACCGTCATTGCAGCCGGGAAATGACTGAAACAGCACTGTAGCGACACTTTCTACCTATAGAATAGTATAGTGTAGTATAGTTGTCACAACCGTGCAAAAGTCCTGACGGCTCGATTAAAGGCACAGTTTCTGAATACCGGCAGTGTGCGTTTCTCTGTGGATTGAGCGTTTTAATACTTTCTCAGTATTTATATAGCACGTCGACCTGCTTTATAATGAAAAAAGAAGAAAAAATAAATCTCACCGTTTAAAAATATGGGACTTTTTTCTTTCTGACGCCTGAAGCAGTTCCATTGGTCCCTAAAGAAGATGTAATTCTTTAAACAATCAATATGTAATTTCAGTTTAGCCACATGTCATGTTAAAGGTGCAGTAGGTAAGAGTTGATTGATTGATTGATTGATTTTATTTGCCCATTTCATTATAAAATACGATACAACTATGAACCATACATTAAAAACAAAAAAAGGTCTGGATAACACAATAAAGCCCTGAGGCTTATTTCCATTGTGGTCCGTTCTAAAACTAACTTTCTGTCATATTTGCTAAAACTGACCCTATGTTCCAGTAGAACTACATGAAGCAGGTAATTTAAAAAATAATCCTACAGCCTGTATTGCGATTTGCAAAAATCCACTGCTCCCTGTTCAGATGCACCAATCAGGGCTGGGGGAGGGGGTGTCTAAATGCGTGTCAATCACTGCTCATGCACACGCATTTATTCTCCCTTGTGGGGTAAGCGGTCAAGACACAAAAAAAAAAACCATTAATTCCTGCAACTGTGTGGCTAATTCATGTTGTCTTAATAGTTTTGAGACAACAGAAACTGGTTAAAATTATAGAAATTGACAATATGGGTCAACTCGGGTCAAATTTGACCCTTTTTTCATATCAGAAATATGTGTTTCTTTCAACTAAATTGCCCAAAAATAACTTGGATGCATGTATGTATGTTGTATGGAACCCATACAACGTGCTTTGCAGGTAAAATGAATGATTAATTTCATTGAATTTTGGATGTTTTATTCAATTTTATAGCATTTGAAGAAAAAAAACTGAAATGGACTTAAAACGTCTCCTGACATAAACTGTGATTCACTCAACATCCTCTGATCTTAACTATTAGTAAAAATAATTCATAATTGCTGCTTTTTTTTTACTCAAAAATGAGGTATAATGTCATATAAATTAGGTTTATTGACCATGAATAAAAGAAAAAGGCATTAAAAAAAGTGCCAAAAACGTTTAAAAAGAGCGTCAAAAGCATAGAAGTTAGCAGCAAAACATAAAAAAAGCATCAAAAGAAAGTTCATTTTTAAATTTTGACCCAGAAGGACAACAAGTTCATGATGAACGGGAAGACAACACAAGGGGTTAAGCTAGAAGAATACTACACATCATAAGATTTAACCGATGCAGGTAGAGTTTTAACTGTTGTTAGAAATACGGACTCTGACATGATTGCCTACCTGTTGAATTTCCATTTTTCCGTACTCTGTTTGTGTCCTGGAGATCCATAGATATTATGTTTCAGACTCCTCTCCGGTTCTCTTTCCAGATCCGTCCAGAAACAGAAGCTGGGATCGGTAACAGCTGGGATGGAATACGCTCGGAGGAGGCGGTGGTATCGTGAAGTGCATTGGACTGACTCTCCTCCAGCCCTGAATCCATCTCTCTCTTCTGCCCATCACTGTCAGATTATAGATTTCTGTTCTGCTGCACCCGTTCCCACTTCTGAAGACAAAATCTCGTACATCGCTGACTCTGGTGCTCCATGACTCACATAATGACACATGGGACAATACAGCTAAACATCTGTGATTTTACAAAGCACCACAACGTTACAGTTTTTAAAAGATCTCCTACTTTTTAGGCAGCCATTTATTTCAACCACACAGTGATCTCAGAATGCTCTTAAAAGATTTGGTAACACTTTACTTGAAGGTATCTACATAACAGTGACATGACACTGTCATGAACACATGAAGCCTAACCATAACCCTAACCCTAATCCTAACCATAACTTGTCATGACAAAGTTGAGGGACTGAATGACGTTTCGGTCCCATCATGCTCTTGATGAAGGTCCGGAGGGACCGAAACGTTCTGAATAAAAGGTGATGCTATAGCAAGAGTGCGGGATTTGTTCCTCTGTTTCCAAGTTGATGTTAACATCCAATGCACCTGCACAGAAGAATTTGGCTGTGTGAGTTGTTTCTTCAAAAACCTGATGATACTTACAAACTTTTACTTAAGTGACATATTATTTTCAGTGTCTTACAAGTCCTTTTTCTTAAGTAGATCTGAATACTTCTTCCACCACTTGCACCTACCAACAAAAGCATAACATTAGTAAGCTATAGTGGCAAATGTTTAGTTACTCTTACCCCTTTTCTTTAGTTCTTATTATATTATGTTGTATACTGTAATACACCGAGATTGAAAGAACTACATTTTCTGTACTAAAGATGTAATATTGGCCCCGTGTATTGCCCTAACCTTGCTCCAATGTTGGACTCCGCACTGATTAATGTTAATAAAATCAGTGTGGCAGCAGCTGGCGGCTCCTTATCACATTATATATTTATTTTCATCTGGTGTGTTATAATTGTGTATAACCAGATGTGTACAGGACCATAATGTGGCTCCATGTCAAAGGCTCAAGCACGGGGTTTATGACTCTCTGGGTGAATAACAATAATAAATCAGTTATGAATTGACAGACAATTTCCTGAAATGAAGATTGACTAATAAAACCACACGTAGTGCATATAAGTGGAAAGATGGGAGGATTAAGTACAGCTAAGACTTATCACTGCTCCCGTTTAGCATTTTATCAAGTAGTAGGGCTGGGCGATATGGACCAAAAGTCATATCCCGATATATTTTGGCTGAATATCGATATACGATATATATCCCGATATTTCTTTTCCACAAACTGAGAGCAGTTCAGTCAAAGTCAAAGCCAAATATAACATGTCACAAGTAGTTTCATAGAAACAGACTATTTCAGTGAACAGTTGCAAAATCAAATGAATAAATAATAAACAGGTTATATATATCTATACAAAATATCTTCACACTTAGATTTTTGATAAATAATCATCAGTAATTTGGATATAATGACTAAGTGGGTAAAGGCAAATAATTGAACAGTTACAACATGACTTTACTGTAATGCAGCCTTTAAAACCAGGAAAAGACACTTATGGTCATATCACGATATTACGATATCCAAAATCTAAGACGATATCTAGTCTCATATCACGATATCGATATAATATCGATATATCGCCCAGCCCTATCAAGTAGGTTAATACTAACACTGTTAGGTTTAGTTAACTCATTCTGGGGTCATCCCTATGTTCCCAGGGTCCTATATGTGCTTTGCTATAAACTAACATTATAAGTGGTTGGTAAGGGCTAGCTTTGCAATACAAATTGCAAAAGAACAAAGGGATATGGACGTTTCAAATGCAGTTTGAATAGTAAAAATCAGTGCTAAATACTCGGTTAGCCAGGCCGAAGGCAGAATGAGTGGGCTTAGCTGCTGTCCCTTGGCTTGACGTTTCTTCAGTCTCGACAGCCAGCCAGCCAGCTTGATCATCGATGCGGTGTCAAACAGCCTCGAGCCTCCATTGACAGTTCATTTGTAGACATTGAAGACGCGGGCGTAACACGAACACAACTTGATGGGGAACAGAAAAGAACATTCGTCACAATATTTAAAAAGCACATCTACGTGTCTGTACTAGGGATGTACCGAAATCAGATTTTCGGGGTTCGGCCTAATATCGAATCCACTGGTTAAGATTCTGCCGAATCCGAAACCAAATACCGAATCCTACTCCCATCCTCAGTTAACACAGTAAACACATGAATGAAGTAAACAGGGACTGTCCTTCCTTTGCCGTACCTGAAGTTGCTGCATTTTGGCCTCTGTCTGGAGATTCCTTCATGCACAACTCGTATTCTTTCGAGTCGTATGTTTCAGACCAAATGTTGTAACAGCGGCCATGTTGTGTATAGTTTAGGGTCCTCGCCACCACCAGACAAATCGGCATTGAACAGATTGAACATGTAGCTGGACTTGAATGGCCTTCTTTTGACTGAAAGTACTGCCAAACAACAACTTTTTCTGCTCACGAGTTCCATTTCCACTTTCTCACAGCCTACTGCATTGAACGCTCCACCTACGTAAACACCTTCCTCTCATCATGTCGACCAGCGTAGCGCGCGTACTGCAAGCGCAGGTTCAGTTCGGTAGAAAAAAATTCGAACCGAACCCCATCAAAAAGCCCAATATTCGTCCGAATGGGAAGCCGAATCCTGGATTCTGTGCATCCCTGGTCTGTACTCCCGCAAATCTCCTTAATTTCTTCTCCACAGCTGCTGCGAGTGACGCAGGTAAACCACGCCTATACCTCAGCCTGGCAACCAATAGTGAAACAGGAAACGATTGCGCCGTGACGACATCATGTTTGTCTCGTGAGATTTTGGGTGACTGGTTATATGGAGAGCAAAGCCACTGAACTTTTGTCAAGTCAAACCCATGAAGACTTTTCCTCTGGTGTGTTACCCAGCTGGATGATACGGACGACTGTGTGACTGACTGTAAAGATGTTAAAAGAGTCCATGTAAAATATTTGTCGGTTTAAAAACTTTAAAATATGTAGGCTATGTGCACATTAGTGGCTCTTTATACTCTTAACAACATTTCAGACTTTAAAAAAAAAATGTTACTACACGTTTTAATAAGAAATCCTGAAACGTACAAAACCATTTTGAAAAGACTTCATTTTGTTTCTATGTAGTTTCTGCTGTTGGTGCTTGCGTGTTTGTCCTCAGTGCTAAATGTAATGTATTCCTGTTTGAGTGTAGTAAAGGTATTTTTCATAAAGTAGATGTGGGGTTTGTGCTTTGTGTGTGTAATAATGTAATAATGTGATTCTACAGACTGAATAATGTGAGTGTACAGACCTGTTGGCTCTGTAGGCGAACTGAAGGTGGGGTCCAGGGCTGGGTCGGTGAGACAAAACAAGGCACTTAAGGTAGAAATCCTGCTCTAAATGACCCTAGGGGTTAATAACAAATGGGTACCGAGTCAACCGTTCTCTGGGATATGTTTTCATGCTAATCGAATGTGACCGGTTGTAGCGCAAACCGCTAATTAGCTTATAGCGCTAGTCGCCGTGGCAGAGTGTAAAGTCTTTTAGAGTTTCCTGTCTGATAAAGGCCTAAAATGCCAAAAAAATAAATAAAAAAAGGGCAATTCGCATATAAGGTACAAATATGAATGTCTTCGGGCAACCCAAAAAGCACCCTTCAGCCTCTATATGGAACACACCGGGCAGAGAGGCAGCTTGGAGGCGCTTTAAGATGATGTAGTATTAAGAGCGACAACGGAAGTGAGTAGTATGCAAGACTGAAATGCCGCTGGTGAATGGAGTCAGGGGATGGTATCAGGACTGCATTGGGGGTCAGCCCTATGGTCCCACAGCCCTATGTTCCCACAGCCCTATGGTCCCACAGCCCTATGTTCCCACAGCCCTATGGTCCCACAGCCCTATGTTCCCACAGCCCTATGGTCCCACAGCCCTATGTTCCCACAGCCCTATGGTCCCACAGCACTATGTTCCCACAGACCTATGGTCCCACAGCCCTATGTTCCCACAGCCCTATGGTCCCACAGCACTATGTTCCCACAGACCTATGTTCCCACAGCCCTATGGTCCCACAGCCCTATGTTCCCACAGCCCAATGGTCCCACAGCCCTATGTTCCCACAGCCCTATGTTCCCACAGACCTTTGTACCCACAGCCCAATGGTCCCACAGACCTATGTTCCCACAGCCCTATGTTCCCACAGCCCAATGGTCCCACAGCCCTATGTTCCCACAGCCCTATGCTCCCACAGCCCTATCTTCCCACAGACCTATGTACCCACAGCCCAATGGTCCCACAGACCTATGTTCCCACAGACCTATGTTCTCACAGCCCAATGGTCCCACAGCCCTATGGTCCCACAGCCCTATGTTCCCACAGCTCAATGGTCCCACAGCCCTATGTTCCCACAGCCCAATGGTCCCACAGCCCTATGTTCCCACCGCCCAATGGTCCCACAGCCCTATGTTCCCACAGCCCAATGGTCCCACAGACCTATGTTCCCACAGCCCTATGGTCCCACAGCCCTATGGACCCACAGCCCTATGTTCCCACAGCTCAGTGGTCCCACAGCCCTATGTTCCCACAGCCCTATGTCCCACAGCCAAATGTTCCCACAGCTAAATGTTCCCACAACCCTAGGTTGGGTGTTATTGGCTACCAAATTGGGAGAAAGGGGGATAAAATCTGATACAAATTCATGAAAAAGGAAATGTGGGAACATAGGGCCTAATTTTGAAAAACATCTTAGAAATGGGGGAACATAGGCCTGTGGGAACATAGGCACGCTCCCCTGCATTGCCTTTCAAAACAAAGAGGGAAGGGAGGACAAAGGTCAACAGAGTTTGGGAGGAATTTAGTGTCTTGCTCCAAGCTGTTTGTTTTTTATTACACTGAGGTCTCTTTTACTCTTAAATCTACTTAAATCAGAAATAGTTTAAGCGCTTTAGGAAGAAATTCACATCTTCGCACAGCCCCTTCAGAGACCGAGTGCTTCGCCATCAACGAATATCTTAAATATATGAAAAAATGTAGAGATTAAAGAAAACAATATTACAAATATTGGAACAGCACCAATTATACTACGATAAAAAGTTGGATCATATGACAACACTATACTATATATAGGCTGTAATCATTATATTGTCAGCGTTTTGATTAAATCAGTCGAGGCTTTGTGTTTGAACATTTTAATCAAAGTCAAACACTGGACAAGATGTTGTCTACTAAAGGGAAGCGGCACTCTATCAGCTTGTGTTATTGATTCATCAAAGCCAGCACAACCTTTGACCCTGTGTGTTTGTGCAGTGCCTGCTGTTTAAGTGGCTCTTGAGCTGTGTGGGCGTGTGCAGTTGACGGTACAACTGGTTGGATGGGTTTTTTTAGGACCTGAGTGAACTCGCTGCAGCGGAGAGGTGGCGCGCCGACACCCACAGAGGTAAGACTTCTCCTACAACGAGCTACTCTTACACTGAAACTCACTGCAGACACAAATATCACACTACTGCATTTACATTCTAGCAATATTTGCAATGTATCACAAGTCTATGTGCTCTAGAAAGTGGATTTCAAGCATTATAGATAAGTTGTTTGTCCACATTTGGTCAGATCAACAGTTAGGCTTTAGCTCTGATCTTTATCTTTTAGAGTTTTTGCAGTTTTTTTTGTCCCTTCTTCATCCCTATTTTCCGTACTTTTTAATCTACATGTGCATGTTGTACTCATGTCTCTAAACAATCAAGAATCACAACTTTATGTTCTGTAGTTTTCAACAGAAAGTGGTCTTAAAGCATTTCACGCGACCGTTTTGTCCAATTTTTTTGTCAGATCAATTTTTTTAGCTCTGATCTTTTAAAGCTTATAAAGTAGAGCTATGTATTGTAGAAGTATAACACGTGCATGCTCTTAAACAGCAACCAGCTCAGAGCTTCTCAGTCTTTGGGTTATAACCACTTCTTGTGGTCTCTTGATATGCATAAAAAGGTCTTTTATTTGTATACATTTAAGTTTAAAATAAACTATATTCTGTCTCTATGTTCTTTAATAACTATTGTGTTGTCTTGCTTCCCGTCAACCATTGAAAAAACGCCTGTGTTGTCCTATATCTCAATTTTTTGGTCGCTTAATTTAAATACATGTATATATATATTTTTTTTTACTTTTTGTGGGGGGGGGGTTTTCCACATTTTTATCGCTTTTTCTGACATTTTGTCGCTTTTTTCCAACGTTTTTGACACTTTCTTCCAAAGTTTTTTTTTATCGACTTTGTTGCTTTTTTCCAGCATTTTGCTGTGGTTGTTTTTTTCACATTTACAGCGCTTATTTCGACATCCCATATTTAAAAAAAAAAAAAAGATTTGAACGAATGTCAAATTTGACCCGAGGACAACATGAGGATTAAAATGAAAATACGCAAAACTACTCAACTACTCTAACTGCTGCAGATCATGGGATTTGGGGGGTGGGAGGGTGGAGTGAACACGAGGGTCAGGGGTCAAATGGCTGAAAGTCTTTGGACCAGCTTTTTTTTTAATCTGCTGGTCCACCATTGATTGTTCAAAAAAAAAAAAAAAAAAAATCCTTGGAATGTTTTCAACATGATTCTAATAGCATGTGTCACGAAATAATCTAAACTTTGTTCCATTCAAATTTAAATAGTAATTTGGATCGTTTTTTGTCTGAGGGTTTTCTGTTTTCTGTAAACCTATTCTGGTACAACCTTAAAATACAGTTATGAACCTGAAAATTAGCATAATATGGGCGCTTTAAAAAAAGCAACAAAAAGCAAACAGTTAATAGCACCTTGTAGTCTGTATATTCTTTTTCAGGTGGATTTATGAGGTCCAGCCAGACCTTCCTCCGCAGCGCTGTGGAAGAAGGTCTGGCAATGCGAGACTAAGCACTTAGTGACTTGTTTTTTGAAAAGCGCTTTATAAAAATAAATGTATTAAGAAACGTATCAACAAGATAGATTGATACTGAGCGTGGAAAGTATACTCGTGGTGTGTATCGTTCCGTACGTTGGTATCGTGGAGCCCGTTGAGACTGTAACTGTGACTGAACATCCTCCAGGTAAAGCTCACCTGTCCGTACCTGTCCCCCCAGCAGATCATGACGTCAGCTGATCCCAACCCCCTGACCACTCACGTGCTGAACACCGGAGACGGCGTCCCGGCGGCCAAGATGGATGTCAGCCTGCACCGGCTCGACTCCACGCTGATGATCTGGAACATGCTGAGTGTCGGGTAGGTCTGTAAGGGGTTCGAACATGCGGATAAAATGCATCACTGCGCTGCTGCTGACACTTCTGTTAACGCACAGGTGTCAAACTCGAGGCCCGAGAGCCAAATCCAGGCCCCTCGCAGGTTTTGATCTGGCCCGCATTTCAATCTAGGTTCACAATAAATGTAGGCCCACCTAGTTTTTGTGCTTTTTTTCGACATTTTTGATGCCTTTTCTGGTGGTTTATGCATTTTTTTTCAATGCTTTAGTCACTTTGTTTTAACGTTTTGGACGCTTTACTCAATGGTTCTAGCCTCGTGAGACCATCCTGATCTGGCGAGCTCCAGTTTTCCACTCGCAGATCAGTCTGGCATCTTGAGATAGAGAAAATTTGGAGCCGTTAGCCAAACGAGCGGGCCAATCAGCGTTGGTTTTGAGGTGGGTTAGGTGGTGATAGACAGAGGGTTTATCCAATCAGCTAACCAGTATTTTCAGACAGCGGTAGTCCTAATTCTGTTAGCCGCTCGCTAATGCTTTTTTCCTCTTGGATCCTTCTTTTGGAATATGGTCCGTGAACCTGAAATGGGGTCTTTTATTCCTAAATTCTCGTTACATAAACGGCAAATCTCCTTTACCGACATGTTGCTTGCTTGCTGAGCTACCGAGCTATGCTTTGCCTGCAGCAGCAGGGGTGGGCTTGTGGTTGTATTTTCATACGGTTCGTGGATCTGATTGGTTGATTTGGCCCATCTATCACTAACATAGGTGATAGACAGATGGTTCATTCAATCAGCTAACCAGTATTTCCGCCCCTTCCCAAATGCGAAGCAATCCATCTGGCGGAGTCAGGTTACAATGTTTTGCCACTTTTTCAGAAGTTTTTGGCACTTTTTACGATGGTTTTGCCACTCTTTCAGACAATTTTGATGCTTTCTTTCGGTCTTTTCCCAACTTTTTTGGCATTTTTTTTCACGGATTTGTCGGTGGCTGAGGGACTTTTTTGACAAACTTTTTGGGGGCTTCATGAGGCAATTATACAGTCAAAATATTTGACTTTTTCCTCTTAAATAAAAGCATGACAATAAACTCTACATGTCTGGCCCTTGATGTGATTCTCAGTTTCCAGTGTGGCCCTCTGGGAGGTTGAGTTCGACGCCCCTGTGATAGTGTGTAGTTTCTGTCGCCCCCGTGAGGAATTATAAGGAATGACAACAAGTAGACTGAATATTTTTGAGTTGTGGACAAAACAAGACATTTGAGGATGTCATCTTGGGTTTTGGGAAATACTGGTCCACATTTTTTTGCCATTTTCTGACATTTTAGAGACCCAACAACTAATCAAGAAAATAATCGTTAGTTGCAAACCCCTAAAAATCTGAATCTGGGATTTTGTAAATCTAATTATTACAACAGTCTTTATGAGCTATAATGAACTTTACAACTCAGCCGTCTTGCGATTTTCAGGACTACAAATGAAGATGGCCGCTGCTCAGGACTCGTCAGCAGAGAAGCGTTCAGCCCCGGCATGTACAAGCTGCGCTTTGAGACGGGTTCCTACTGGGAGAACATGGGTCAGAACTCCTTCTACCCATATGTAGAGGTACGTTTTAAGATGTTGATCTGAATCAGAAGATAACCTACAAACACGACATGCTTCAAAGTGCTCATATTATGCTTTTTGACTTTTCCCCTTTCCTTTATTGTGTTATATATATATATATATATATATATATATATATTTTTTTTTTTTTTTTTTTTTTTTTAATACGTTTTTTTTTTCAATTGTCCCATTGGGCAAGTAAAAAAAAAAAATTTACCGGAAGTGACTTTTTACTTGCCCTCGTAAAAATCAGAGGGAAAACATTGAAAAAAAATCAGTCAAAATAATCGTCGGGGAAAAAAGTCATACTTCAGGAAAAAAAAATACGTCAAAAAAGCGTTTAAAAAATACCATAAAGGTTTTTAAAATGTCAACACAAAGAAAGAGGAAGGTGACGGACATCGCCGAAAAGACATTCATCCGGCAGAATTTCCGGTGTTTGGTGTTTTAAGCATTGTCACTAGGATTAGGCAAGGGTTAGGGTTAAGGTTAGGGGTTAGGTGCCTTGAAGTCGACGTTGGGGGCTTTAAACACCATTGAGCGAATTTCCGGCGGCACCGGAGCAATCCCAGATGTTGAACATCGAGGATATAATAGACTAGATCAGATGTGACCAGATTGTTATCTGTCTATTTTCAAATCACAAGTCAAAACTCTAATTATACTTTAGTGTGTACCTTTTCGTAGTATGGGTATTTCCTTTCTATAACTCTGTAAAGTGTCTTACAGTGTTGCAGAAAGTGCTATATAAATAAAATGCATTATTATTATTATGATTATTTATTAATCCCCTCAGGGAAATTGTTGTTACAGTGGCTCATAGTTACAGGTCCCATGGCAAGAAAATTTCACTTTTTTAACATTAATATGAGTTCCCCCAGCCTGCCTATGGTCCCCCAGTGGCTAGAAATGGTGATAGGTGTAAAACGAAAAAATAATTTGATTTGTGATCCATTTAGTATATATCAGTTTGTATTTATTGTTTGTATTTGTGTGTGTTTCCAGGTTGTGTTTACCATCACTGAGACGGAGCAGAGGTTTCACCTCCCTCTGCTGATGAGTCGCTTCTCCTACAGCACGTACAGAGGAAGCTGAGAGCAGCTTGAACCAGCGTTCTCATTCATAAAGAGAGACATGAATACAAGTATAAGAGTGTAACAAACACAACAGGATAATCACCAGAAACACACACACACACACACACACACACACACACACACACACACACACAGACAGACAGACACAAATTCACACGTACACACACATACACACAGACACACAAACACACACACACACACTGTAATTAAAAACAAATTATGAGAAAAGAAGGTTTAAAGTTGTTTTTAAATGTGGACACAGTTGTGATTGACCTCAACGATAGTTACTGTAATAATAATAATAATAATAATAATAATAATAATAAAATAATTTATATATTGCTTTTCAAAGACTCAAAGTTGCTTGTTGGATGATTTGTTTTTGTATTGCAATTTATTTTAATAATCAAACAGCTAATTTAAAGACATTTCAATCTTCTTCACTGCGATGATTTGCTGCTTTTCTTTGTGTTATGACAGTAAATCAGAAGTCTACGAGGTTTGGACTGTTGATCAGACTAAATCAGCTGTGGGATAGTGTGATGGATGTTTTTTCACTATTGTTATGATTATGATGATGATTTTTTTCAACAATGAAAATAATTGTTTGTTGCAAACTTCACTGAAATGTTTTTTTTTTTTTAGAAAACACTTTGGAATCAGAAATGTCTTTTCCTCCTCCAATATTTTGATATCTTGTTCAACTGTTAAATCTCTTTATTTTGTACATGTAATATCAGACATATCGGTGGGAAAACGACAATGTCATCCCATGTTTTGGTAACTGCAGTAATCTTTGGTAACAGTGCCTTTCTGTCTCAGCCAATCAGAGAGAAGGTGTCCTGTGAGGACCCCCCCCGTGTTGGCCTTATTTATGCCTGAATGTAATAAAGTCATCTCAAACATAATTAAATGCGTGTACGTGTATTCAATTTGTAATATATCATTTTGTATAAGAACGCGACTTTATCCCGATGTAACCCCATTTTATAATTCATAAATATAATTATCTTTATATTCATTTAACTCAGGTATTCAAAGAGACAGTCGTACGGGCCTTTACATCATCCTTCGGTTGACATTTCACCATTGCATGTCACACCACCGTTGCTCTTATACATTAACACTTATCGGTGCAACGCGATGAAGTTCAGGGGAGGAAATTAAACCAAATTTTGTGTGTTTTGGACTGAAAGACTTGGCACGCGGCACGGGGGAGGATGTCTCAGCTGCTGAGGCTTCTCTCGGCGGCCGCCCTGCCTCTCTGCCGGGCTGGAGGAGCCCGGGCTCGGCTGTCTGCGGTAACGGCACGACTGCTCTTCACAGCCGGATACCGAAGCACTGCAGCCCCGGTAAGTGAAGGTGGAGGTTGTTTTTTTTCCCCAACTGTCTGTCAACGAAATGTGGAGTCTGTCAGTGGTCAGTGGACCTAGATTAACTCTCCACGTTTGTTGGAAGTTAGATTTAAACTATTATGTGTTTGTCTCGGGTGCCAAGCTAGCCCGTCTAACGTTACGTGCGAAACCCCACTGCAAAATCATCCATTTCAGGGGTCGTTTGCTTAATTTAAAGAATACAGAACGCTGTAAAACTAAAAACGTAAAACGAACTGCCTGATTATAATCTGATTTTTCATTCGGCATGAATCAAATCCAGCAAGTAGCGTCTTTTCCAAGAAAAACAAGGACTTTGTGTAGGCACATAGCCGCTACGCAGTGAGCAAGCAGACTTTTAGGAATTGTAGGCAAGGGTCATATTTACGATTGTTAGTGAAATGTTGTCCTGTAATCAGGGGTATTCTGTCCATTTCAAAATAGGCCAGTCAAGTAATACAACTATTAGCAAAAGTTGTTTGAGGCATTTCTCATGAAGCAAGCTAGCAACCCATCTAGCTGCTTAAATTAGCTAACTGAGGCCCGGTTAAGTAAGCGTCTACTTTTCTACTATCGACCATTAAACGTGGTTTCATCATACCAAAGCAGTGTTCTTCTACATCAGTGTTGACTGAAAGTCACTATACAGTTACACAAAGCATTGCATTTGTCCAATGTAGTTTAACAGCTTATTATTGTCAACTTTCCTCCTCCCAAATTTATGTTGTCTTTTAAAGGATCAGAGGGTTCATTTTTTTTGGTATCAAATTACAATAGCCACATTCCCAAATGTGCATTGAATGTAGTATTAGTAAATGGTGTAATTTATGTTATTTTATTCATGCTGTTGCACATGTTATTTAATACGTATTTAATCACTGCATAAGCACTTCTGATTAGACACTTAGCCTACTACATGTTGGTTGTACTTCGTTGTAGGGCTGTGCAATTAATCGAAATGTAATCGTGATTATGATTTCGGCTCCCAACGATCACAAAAACAGAATAATTACATTTTGCAAGTAAACTCTTATTTTCTCTTGTGTTCTGAATGAAAAAATAAAATTTTAATAGGAAAAGTATTAATTAAGGCAAATTTCACAGATGTATGTGTTTTTTTACTGTTGATTTATTTAACAGTAAAAACTTTTTTTTTTAGTTCAATAATTGCAACCTCTTTCCAGAAGTTAACGGGTAATCGTGTCAAATTATTGTGATTTCAATATTGACCGAAATAATTGTGATTATGTTTTTTTTTTTTTTTTTTTTTTTTCCATAATTGAGCAGCCCTACTTCGTTGTACTTGTGACATGTGCAATGGCAATACAGTTGAATCTAATCTAATGTACTACAATGTTGAGCAATTCCATTAATCTGCAGTAAAAACAGCCTGTACTCTTTTGGGAAGACTTTTCATATTTAAATTATTGGTCGGACTATATCTTTTTATTGTTATTTCAATTGTAAGTTGTTGAACTGCAACCATTTAGACTCCTAATTTCATTCTATTTTAGCATATAATAAAGAGGCATTGTTTACTATATAGGCTGTGTATTTGTCATTATGTTATCTGGGTCACATGACAGTGATCTAAAGATAAAGATGTATCCTGGAACTCATTCAAAATTTTTAATTTGTTGTAAAACGGTTGTACATTACACGTCTTTTGAAAATTTTGACCGAAAGAGACAAATATATTGTTGTTTATTTCTGACACAGTTAATTGGACAGTGACATTTTGTATTTCTGTGGTCTTTCTCAGAACGGCTGTCGGACTCCGGCCGACTTCTTCTCCTCCTGTCGCAGATTCCAGTCGGCTCAGCGGCGGCTGTACTCCACTGAGCCCAAAGGTGAGAGCCGATGTGTGTCTACAGTTCATGATGCAGCGTTACATCCCTATTCGTTCACCACCGCTCGTTAAATAGATCTTTTAATAGTAAACAACCAGAGGCATAACGAGAATAAAACGTGACAAATAAATGGCTTGTAATTCTGTGACATTTACAGGGTTTCCGCAGGGTCCTAAAGTGCCCACATTCTGCTCATTTTCAGGTTTATAATTGTATTTAGAGGCTATATCAGAAAATGTTTACGTGGTTTAATTTTCAAAAAACACCGTATTTTTGTTGTACTGCACATTGCTGCAGCTCCTCTTTTCACCCTGTGTTGAGCTCTCTGTTTCAGCTACAATCGTGTTTGAGTTTCAGATGGAAAAGGAGGAGGAGGAGGATCAGCTGGAGGAGGAGGAGGAGCAGCCGGAGGAGGAAGATCTTCAGGTGGAGGGAAGAAAGGAGGAAAAGACTGGTGGAGCCGAATGCAAAAGGTTTGTCATGACTTCCACGAATGAAAACGGCATCACGTTGAAAATCGTGAGTCACAATTTCAGCATGAATTCTAAAGCTTTCACATAGGGCTCGGTAAGGTTTTAAAATATCGATTTTCCGATTTTAAAATCTTCATTTCATCAATGATCCGATGTTGATGCATGTTATCCAGAGATGGATCTTTTAGATGTTGGTATTTTATGTAGGGTTGTGTACCGAACTCTGCACTTTTTTGGGTACAGACCGAATAACGTCGGTACCACCGTGGACCGATTCATGTTAAATCAAACGGTGCCAAATTTCGGTAGAGAGCGCATAAGTTTATCTGTCCTCTCTGTGTGTTGACCGAGTGCAAGGGACACACACACACACACACACACACACACACACACACACATTGAAGAATGAAGATTCCAGGAAACGTATCATCTTCTATTCTCATCATAAAAGTGACGATACGCAAGATGCTTTTATTTATTTTTTTAATGGCAAATCCTGGAAGGACATTTTTTTTTTTTTTTTAAACTTTTTGTTGGATATATTTTTCACGGAAAACAATATTGGTTTGAAATTTTGCAGAACTGCTGTGTCACCCAGTTCCCAGTAAATCGCATCCATGTACAGCATGTCTTCATTACCTTACTGATCTAGCGTGTGTGTCTGTGTGTGTCTGTGTGTGTCTGTGTGTGTGTGTGTGTGTGTGTGTGTGTCTGTGTGTGTCTGTGTGTGTCTGTGTGTGTCTGTGTGTGTCTGTGTGTGTGTGTGTGTCTGTCTGTGTGCTTGTGTGTGTGTGTGTGCCTGTGTCTGTGCTTTTTATTTTTTCAGGGTGACTTCCCCTGGGACGAGAAGGATTTCCGTTACCTGGCGATCACCGTGGCCGGGGCCAGTTCGGCGCTGCTGTATTTCTACTTCAGAGACAACGGCCGAGAGATCAGCTGGAAGGACTTCGTCCACCGCTACGTGGGCCGGGGGATGGTGAGCGAGATGTGAAATCTGCCCGTCCGCAGAAACCAAACCAAATGAATACGACTGAGTTTAAAAGATTTATTATCCAATGTTAGGGCTGGGTATTGTTCAGAATCTTTGGATCCGGTGCCAATTTCGATACCGATTCCTAACGATACTTTTATAGATACCATATGTTTTAAAATCCATTTCAACATCAACAAAAATACATTAAGCACAAAGCTTTTATTTTCCAACTTAATTGTGAATCAATACAGTTACCAAAATTAAAAAAATTCAGGTAAAACTGCTCACTCAGAGTAACATTAATAAAAGTGCCTTGCCTTGCAAGCTCAGCCTGTCAGTCAGTCATCAGGGCGGAGAAACCTCCGTTGTGGCTGCTTGTCTAAGAGGAAGTGTAACGTCAACAGCACCGCGACCTCTTTCGGCTCGCCATTAATGTCGCCTCGCCACTAATATCGCCTCGCCACTAATATCGCCTTGCCATTATTATCGCCTCGCCACTAATATCATATCGCAGCAAACGCTGTATACGTGAAGTTTTAATAAATTGTAACTACACTTGAAACCAACCGTGACTCTCTGTTACTTCAACGTGTGTCAATATGCAGAGAGGACAGATAAGCTTGCGCTTATGCCCTCAGATGCTTTTGGAACCACAATTTGGCACCGAAACATAAAGAATTTTTCGATACTCATAGGAGTATTTTTTTCGATACCATAAAAGTATCGACGTTCGGTACCCAGCCCTAGCCAGGGTAGCCTACACACCTCGGAGAGTAGACTAGAGCACGGGCTGCTCAAGATACTGACTGCAGTAAAGTAGTGGACGGTAAACATTAAAGATGTGTTTAACCCTCCTGATGTCCTCGGGTCAAATTTGACTCTTTTTCAAAAAGTTTCTATATCCAGTCCTTCCAGAAAAATGTGGAGTTTTTTTGTGATTGTTGCAGGGCAAAAATCCTTGATTATGCGGCATGTTTTCTTAAAAAATGCGATGGAATATGTGGGATATTTATGCATTTATACGATTGATTATGAGTTGAATTATGCGATTGCATAATCGCGTTTTTTCTGGAAGGACTGTATATCAAAAGTGGATTTCTTTCAACCAAATTGTCAAAAAAAATAACGTGGATGTTTCCATACAGTGCTCTTCACAAGTACAATACATGATCAGTTCACTACTTTCATTGAATTTGGGTGTTGTATTCAATTTTATAGCATTTGAAACAAAATTTGATAGAAGAACTTTGAAGAGAGTGACAAAAACAAAAAAAAACAGTGACGAACATCGGGGAAAAAGTAGCAAAAAATGATAAAAACATAGAGAAAAGCAACTAAAGTGTCGCAAAAACACCAAATATTGAGAAAAAAAAAAAAAAAAAAAAAAGGTTTACACTTTATTGTCCCAGAGGGGAAATTTGTCTTGGACATAGTGCCACAATCCCTTGCTTCACAACACAAACAACATGTAGCATAAAAACATTCTCAAATAAAAATACAAATCCAGTAAGATCAAATCAACATTAAAGTGAGACACAAAGGTCCCAAAAAGGACACACATGACAGCACAGACAACACAACACCCTAAGAATTAACTGTAATTATTAAAGTGCTGGTGTATTTACTGCAGCCCTGCTCTGCTGGGCTAAGATTTACTACTGGAGTTCAGCAGCTTGACGGAAGTTGGAATGAACGATAACTTTAGGGAAGCCAACGCGAGGGGTTGATGATGTATAATGTGTTTTTGTGTCCAGGTGGAGCGGCTGGAGGTTGTCAACAAACAGTACGTCCGAGTGATCCTGGTGCCGGGCGCCGACGCCGACGCGGTGAGAGGACCAAGCGCTAATCTGACTCTGAAGCAGAAAACTTTACAATCTAAACTTTCTTTCACCTAATTTCTAAGACCAAAAACTATATTTCTTTGCAAACCGACTGTATGTAATGTTGACATTAAGCATCCAATGTGAAAATGGGTCCAACAAATTGCCGCCGTGTTGTTGTTGTTGTTGTTGTTTTTTACTCCTCATGTATTTAATTTGTGAGCTAATTGTTCCGATCTGGATCTTCTCATCTGTGCAGTTGTATCAGTGTGTAAATAAGGGCTGTGTCTCAAAGCGCCTACTTGCACACTTCAAGCACTTAGTTTGAAGTATATCGTGTAGATAACGCAAAAAGTCAGCGCACTGAAAGTACCAGGATGTACCCCTAAAAACGGTCAAAAAGTTCAGTGTGGAACGATGGACACTACTCGCACTAAACAGGCGCCATCTTGACTACGCAGCGGAAAGGGGAGGGGCCAGGGGATGTTGGCCCGACAGCTGATTGGACGAACGCGTCACGTGGGTCTGGCTTCTCCTGGATTTTACAACCGAGCATAACGGGCGGCTTGTTCAGAACACGGTCTTGTATTTTCCTAAAAAAGTTCACCGAAACGTGTTTCTGAAAACATTTTAAGCGAGAAATAACGTAAGTGGTCCGTTTGGGACGACGCTGACCATCCAAAGTGGGCACTACGGCAGGAAGTTGTTAGCAGTATACTGACAGAAGTGTGCGGTTTGAGACACAGCCAATGACCCCAAAAAAAAAGGCAATTTCTCCAAACAAATGAACTATACAGCACACAGCAAGATTTTGTACGGACTAGGGCTGTCCTCGACTAAAGAAATTCTTAGTCGACTAACACTTGGATTTTGTCGACTAATCGATGAGTTGATTTAATTGACAGAGCTGTGCTCTTTGAGAGGTGGTTAAGACTAGAAAAGCACAATATAAATGTAGTTAATTAACCATCTGTAAAACTGAGTTTCTCCACAATTAATCCTGCAAAAGCACCACTTTAAATCTTGTGTTTACCATAAATGTGCTCATAAGTTTCTTGGAAATGAATAATTCAGCATGAATAAGCATAAAAAATGACTAATCGACTAAAGAAATCTTAGTCGACTAAGACCAAAACGACCGATTAGTCGACTAATCGACTAAGAGGTGGCAGCCCTTGTACGGACTGAAAACATGAAGGACGATGCTACTTTTTATTGTGCCTACTCTTTTTGTTGTTGTAATACACAATCTTTTTAACATGAAATCTCGTGTGACCCCCCCCTCCCTCAGAGCTACGTTTGGTTCAACATCGGCAGCGTGGACACGTTTGAGAGGAACCTGGAGGCGGCGCAGCTGGAGCTCGGCCTGGAGCCGTCCCACCGTCCCGCGGTGGTCTACAGCACCGAGAGCGACGGGTGGGTCCAACGCTCAACGCTCTTATCGGCGATGTACACTACCGGAGAAATATTTGGGGTCACTTAGAAATGTCCACTCCACTCCATTATAGACAGAATATCAACTCATCTGAGTGGGTGGCTGATCTTTAATGCAATATCTACATTATCAGCCCATTATCAGCAACCATTCATCCACTGTCCCAAAGGCACATTCTGTTTACTAATCAGTCCTTCCAGAAAAATGCAGAGTTTGTTTGGGATTGTTGCGGGCAAAAATCCTTGATTATGCGGCACGTTTTCTTAAGAAATGCGATGGAATATGCGGGATATTTACGCAAATTTAGAAAAAACAGTGATTTGAACACCCTGCTTTTCGATGATGTTCACGTTGCGTAATTACGTCACTTCATATCGTCACTTCATATCGTCACTTCATATCGTCACTTCATATCGTCACTTCATATCGTCACTTCATATCGTCACTTCATAATGTCACTTGTTCCTATGGCAACAGGGGAAAATGGCTGCTCTTACTGTGAAGTAAACGCAACATTTTTCAACTTTCTGCTAAGATATATTATGGGACTTTTTTGCAACGAAAAAGCAGGGGTTATGAAATCATGCAAGCGCCGCATATTTTGTGTGAAAATTGGCAATTTATGTGGGGAAAGTGCGGCATATTTGGAAAAAAACTGTTGGTGTCATTTCAATCAGGAGAGACTTTGATTTATTGTACATAAGCATAATATGAAATGTACATATCGTCGGTCTTTGGGGATTACACTCCATCGTTCATATTTTAAAGGTGTAGAAAAGCCAAGACATATTCCCCCCCCGATGGAGCCTAGACACGGGTGATGGTGGAGAGGGAACCCGGAGACCAAACTAAGGACCTGTCCGCCGGAAAGGGACTCAGGTTGCCGCGATAGACGATGACCAGAGGTGGAAGGGGAGGAGGAGGAGGGTTGCACGTTTGCCTGAAAAGACAGCTGACCGCAACGGAGAGAGGACGTTTAAAGCAGGATGTCATGCTGTGATTGGATCATGAATTTCGTAGCCAATTTTGGTTGGTTTACTGAAAAGTGAACAGCTGAATAGTTTTAGGAAGAGATAGTGGCGATTGAAGTTATTTAGAAGTCTCCCTTCGCGGTGATGCTTCAGTTGCCTGGAGCGTCTGTTTCGGAGCACCAGAGGGCAGCGCTGCCATTTAACTGGCACTGAAATCTGTGCTGTCATTCGGTCCGCTAGATACCGCCCATGATCAACCACGTCACCAAAGAGCGCTTAGGGTTGAATTAGTTTACAACAAAGATGGCTACCGCTGGACAACTGAGATGTGTAGATTCCTCCATGGCGTCTGTTATAGAAGATATCGACAGAGAAAAGCGGAACAGAGAACTGTGATCGAGGCATTTGTGGATCGGAAAGATTTTTTTGCCGTCCTTCCTACGGGATTCGGCAAAAGTTTAATTTATCAGCTGGCCCCCGATGGTCGCTAAGAAGATGGGGCGCTCTGATTGGTTGTAGGACTATCCGTTGCTCTGATTGGTTGATTGGTTGTAGGTCTATCTGTTGTTCTGATTGGTTGTAGGTCTATTCAATTGAGTGCAGAGGCATTTTCTTTCCTGGTTCGGTTGAAACACACCCCCCATAATCGCAGCCCAATGGAGCAGCAGTAGATGTCAGGCTAAGGGGGGATTTTGATTCCCAAACCTAAACCAGTGGCTTTTGATACAACTGCTGGAAACGTATCTGAGAGATAAAGTTGTTTGGTCTCTAAAATGTCAGAAAATAGGGCTGTGCAATTAATCAGAATGTAATCGTGATGATGATTTTGGCACCCAACGATCACAAAAACAGCATAATCAAGAAAAACAATTATTTAGCTCATGTTTTGCAAGTAAACTCTTATTTTCTTGTGTTCTGAATGGAAAAATTAAAGTTTAGATAGGAAAAGTATTAAGGCAAAGTTCACAGATGTATGTGTGTTTTTTTTATTGTTGATTTATTTAACTTTTTCCACTGTTTCTTTTAAGTTCAATAATTGCAACCAGACGTTAACGGGTAATCGTGTTACATTATTGTGATTTCAATATTGACCGAAATAATCGTGATTATGTAATTTTTTTTCCACAATCTAGCAGTGAAAAAAGTAGATCCGTGTTTCCCAAAAAGGCCAAGATGACGTCTTCAAATGTCTCGTTTTGTCCCCAAATTAAAGATGTTCACTTTACTGTCACAGAAGAGAGAAGACACTAGAACAATATTCGCATTTAGAGAAGTTTAACTTTTTTTTAGCACCAATTTAATTCAATCAATTATCAAAATAGTTAGGGACAATTTTAACAGCTAATTGATTTAATGATTTTAGCTCTAAATAACATCTCCATAGCAATGCTGGGCCCCGCCAACGATAACCTTCCTCCTCTCTTCTTGCAGCTCTTTCCTGATGAGCATGATACCGACCCTGCTGCTGATCAGCTTCCTGCTCTTCACTTTGCGGCGAGGACCAATGGGAGGAGGCCCCGGCGGAGGAAGGGGCGGGCCCTTCAGCATGAGCGAGTCGACGGCAAAGATGATGAAGGACAACATCGAGGTGAAGTTCAAGGATGTGGCCGGCTGCGAGGAGGCCAAGCTCGAGATCCTGGAGTTCGTCAACTTCCTGAAGAACCCAAAACAGTACCAGGACCTCGGGGCCAAGATCCCCAAGGTAAAGACACGAGCACACGCACGCATAGACACACACGCACAGACACACACAGAGACAGACACACACGCACAGACACACACGTAGACACAAACACACGTACAGACAGCCAGACAGACAGACTCAGTGTATTATTATACAGTACAGGCCAAAAGTTTGGACCTTCTCATTCAATGTGTTTCCTTTTTATTTTCATGACTATTTACATTGTAGATTCTCACTAAAGGCATCAAAACTATGAATGAACACATATGGAATTATGTACTTAACAATTAGTGTGAAATAACTGAAAACATGTCTTATATTTTAGATTCTTCAAAGTAGCCACTCTTTGCTTTTTTATTAATAAGGGAAATAATTCCACTAATTAACCCTGACAAAGCACACCTGTGAAGGTAAAACCATTTCAGGTGACTACCTCATGAAGCTCATTGAGAGAACACCAAGGGTTTGCAGAGTTATCAAAAAAAGCAAAGGGTGGCTACTTTGAGGAATCTAAAATATAAGACATGTTTTCAGTTATTTCACACTTTTTTGTTAAGTACATAATTCCATATGTGTTCATTCATAGTTTTGATACCTTCAGTGAGAATCTACAATGTAAATAGTCATGAAAATAAAGAAACGCATTGAATGAGAAGGTGTGTCCAAACTTTTGGCCTGTACTGTATGTATTCAGTTTACTGTCACAGAGGAGAGAAGAAATATTCATATTTAACAAGCTGACATCAGAAGATTATGAAAATAGTTGGTGATTAAACTTTCGAGAATCATGACACCCCAAGATAGATTGTCGAGCTTGCCTGCTTTTTCAAACTTCATAGACAATATTGGCGAACGTAATCCTAATTATTAAACAACATAGATGTAGTATTTAGTTTGTTGGGGTGACTAATGAAGTTCCTGAAGTTGTAACTTTGTGTGTTCTTGTGAGTTTAATATGTCTCGCCGCGTGTGTTCCCAGGGTGCCGTGCTGTCCGGACCTCCCGGGACGGGGAAGACTCTGCTGGCCAAAGCTACAGCCGGAGAGGCCAACGTCCCCTTCATCACCGTTAACGGCTCCGAGTTCCTCGAGATGTTTGTGGGCGTCGGCCCGGCCAGGGTGAGCAAAAGAAACCAGATCACCATCCCCTCCCCCCTTCCCCTGCAAATTATTTTATGTTGAGTACAATATTTTAGGGATGCACCGAATCCAGATTTTTGGGGATCGGCCGGATACCGAATCCACTGGTTAAGATTCTGCCGAGACCGAAGACCGAATCCTCCTCCCATCCTCAGTCTATTAACACAGTATATACATTAATGAAGCTAATAGGGCTG
Source organism: Perca flavescens (assembly GCF_004354835.1). Classification (NCBI taxonomy): domain Eukaryota; kingdom Metazoa; phylum Chordata; class Actinopteri; order Perciformes; family Percidae; genus Perca; species Perca flavescens. The sequence goes on from NC_041338.1 coordinate 35,084,884, forward strand.
GGAAAAAAATCAATTTGATTTAAAAAATTGAGTTGGTAGGTCAAATTGATTCATATTTTCAAAAAATCTAATTATATGATTTTTTTTTTTTATCCAAATACAGTATAAATAATTTGGATGTTTAACAATCTTTGTTGCACACTGCACAGTGACTTTTCACTTAGAGAAAGGGTTTGCCTTTGCAATTTTGTTTATGTTGATGCACTTAAATTAAATACAATAAATATATATTTTTAAAATATATTTATAGTTCAGTTATATCAGTTAAATCGAATTGTAAATCGAGTTTTTATTAAAAAAAATCATAGATTTTTTTAGGGAAACAAATCGCCCAGCTCTAGAAGCTAACAACGTCCACAGCAAGTGTATTTTTATTTTTATTTACCTGAAGTTGCTGCATTCTGGCTGCTGTCTGTAGATTCCTTTGTGCACAACTCGTATTCTTTCGGATGTTTGATACCAAATGTTGTACCAGCGGCCGTGTTGTGTATAGTTTAGGGTCCTCGCCACCACCAGACAAATCGGCATTGAACAAATTGAACATGTAGCTGGACTTGAATGGCCTTCTTTTGACTGAAAGTTCTGCCAAACAACAACTTTTTCCGCTCACCAGATCCATGTCCACTTTCTCACAGCCTACTGCGTTGAACAGTCCAACTACAGTACAGGCCAAAAGTTTGGAAACACCTTCTCATTCAATGAGTTTCCTTTTTATTTTCATGACTATTTACATTGTAGATTCTCACTGAAGGCATCACAACTATGAATGAACACATATGGAATTATGTACTTAACAAAAAAGTGTGAAATAACTGAAAACATGTCTTATATTTTAGATTCTTCAAAGTAGCCACCCTTTGCTTTTTTATTAATAAGGGAAAAAACTCCCACTAATTAACCTTGACAAAGCACACCTGTGAAGTGAAAACCATTTCAATGCAAATAGTCATGAAAATAAAGAAACCCATTGAATGAGAAGGTGTGTCCGAACTTGGGGCCTGTACTGTACGTAAACACCATCCCGTAAACAACGGCGCCGTCATTATGTCGACCAGCGTAACGCGTGTAGTGCAAGCATAGGGTTCGGAGGAAAGAAATTTTAAGGTTCGGCAGAAACCGCAACCCCCTGTCAAAAAGCCCAATATTTGGGTGAAGCCGAATCCTGGATTCGGTGCATCCCTGCAGCGTTCCAATATATGAAGCACGAACTGCTCTGAGAAACAGCTGTGATGTTTTGTGTGAAAACCGAGCGGCTGATTGGGGTTTTTTCCTCCTCCACAGGTGAGGGACATGTTCGCCATGGCGAGGAAGAACGCCCCATGCATCCTCTTCATCGACGAGATCGACGCCGTCGGGAGGAAGAGGGGAGGCGGGAACTTTGGCGGTCAGAGTGAACAGGAGAACACGCTGAACCAGCTGCTGGTGGAGATGGACGGTACGACGCAACGTCGACCGAAGCTTTGGCTTTCTAAGAACAGAAAGTCTGGAGTGGTCAGGAGTTCAAACCCACGATGAAGCTGCTCTTTGGAAGGGGAACACGAATGTTCAAACGAGACGAAACGCCCAAGGCGCTCCTCTAGCTAAACGTTTTAAAAGCCTTTTATTTAAATGGCTATGGCACGTTAAAAATAGATTGGCAGCAACCCACGCGTGGTGGCACGAAACAGCCTTCTTCAGGGTGACGCTTCAGCTTTTCGATTTTAAATTCTGTTTTAAAGTGCTCCTATTATGCTCATTTTCAGGTTCATACTTGTATTTAGAGGTTATATAAGAATAGGTTTACATGGTTTCATTTTCAAATAACATACTTTTGTTCTACTGCACATTGCTGCAGCTCCTCTTTTCACCCTGTGTGTTGAGCTCTCTGTTTTAGCTACAGAGTGAGACATCTCACTTCTGTTCCATCTTTGTTGGGTGTCGCACATGCTCAGTACCTAGGTAAGGACTACTAGCCAGTCAGAAGCAGAGTATGAGGGTGTACCATGCTAGCAGCTAGGCGAGCATTATAACGTGTGTTACAAAGTGACCATGTTGGTCTCTGAAGTAAAGGCTGGACTACAATAGAGCTGTTTGGAGCAGTTGGTGAACAGTGTTTCTGTTGGAGATGGTAAGACCCTTTGGGGGGGACTTTGGGCTTTTTATAAAAGATATATAACACAATAAAGGAAAGGGGAAAAGCCAAAAAGCATACTATTAGCACTTTAAGGTCTAAGGCCATGATCACACACAAAAAAGTTGACTATGGCGCTTTTGTGGTTTAAAAAAAAAAGAAGCTGCTGCTGCTAGCGTTTTGGTTCCAAAAAGCAGCCAAGAGTGTCTTTTGTTGCTATAATAACTTTTTTTTTTTTTTTTTTTTTTTTGCTTTGCAGGTTTTAACACGGCGACTAACGTGGTGGTTCTGGCCGGAACCAACAGACCCGACATCCTGGATCCTGCACTGATGAGACCGGGACGCTTCGACCGACAGATCTACATAGGTAACGAGCTGATTGGTGAAACTGAAGGAGTCATCGCTGTCTTTGTTCTCTGACTACAGATAGATACGTGTACAGCAGCACCATTGCAACCATGCATTTTTTCTTTAGAATAAAGTTTTGTTTATCTTTTAAAGCAAAAAAAACAACTTGTAAATGCCACATTATTGTCTGTTTTGGACTATGGTGACATTTTATATATGTCTTCACGCTTTGGACACGTTGTTTCATGGAGCCTTAAGATTCATCACAAACTTAAAATCTCATACTCATCACTGTTTGCTTTACTCTCGGGTCGAGTGGTTCTCCCTCTCAATTAGGCGTTGGAGGCACTGGCATCTTTTTATTTATAAAGCAGTACTAGGATTACTTCCTCCTTATCTGAATGCTTACATCCTCCCAAGGTCTGCAGGGACATATCACTTGCGTTCACAGGATCTGTTTTTATTGTCAGTCCCTAAAGCCCGCACTAACTTTGGCAAAAAGACTTTTAATTTTGCAGCACCATCTGCATGGAATCAGCTTCAGAATGAGCTACAGTTGAAGGAGTTGGTCTCACTTTATTTTTTTAAAGGCTTTCTAAAAGACCTTGCAGAAAGGCAGTCTGTGTGTCATTGTTTTTAAATTGATTTAGGACCCAGATTTTCTTTATGATGACATTGGTGTTCGAATATGATGAGTGAAAGTGTGTCTGTTTTTATTTCGTTATTGTCTTTGTATTTATTGAAACCTAGCTGCTGCCACTTGCCAGGACCCTCTTGTAAAAGAGATTTGTAATCTCAAGGAGTTTTTTCCTGGTTAAATAAAGGTTTGAATGAAAAACAAAAAACAAATCCCAAATCCACATCCATCCTGTCGGCCCCTTATTCCTTCCACATCAAGCGACTGATTCTGTAACTGAAGCCAAGTGGTCTGATGGTTTTAAATGGTGTGTGGCAGCAGATTTAGGGCTTTTCTTTCCTCCCGTTGCCTCTCAGGTCCGCCAGACATTAAGGGCAGAGCGTCCATCTTTAAAGTCCACCTGCGACCGATCAAACTGGACCCCAACATGGACAAAGACTTTCTCGCCAGGAAGATGGCTGCTGCCACGCCGGGATTCACCGGTACGTTCCTGCTGCATCGTCTGTCATAGTGTTTTTTATGAAAATTCTTTGTTTGACCTCTGGATGCTCAGTTAAGACCATACACCCTAAATTATGTGAATACACTGAGAGAAAAGGGATAGTTGAGATTTTCTGAAGCTTATAGTATGAGCTACTTCAATTAAAATGTTATTCATAGTATCAAATCATAACAGGAGTTATGTCAAGACACTTTACAGATAGAGTAGGTCTAGACCACACAATATAATCTATAATTTATAAAGATGCAACAATTACAATAATTCCCCCAAGAGCAAGCATTTAGTGCAACAGCGGCGAGGAAATGGACCCAGGCTCTTGGTAGGTGGTGTCTGACGGTGCCGGTTGGGGGTGTGATGAACAGTGGCAATAATAGTAAAAGCAAGGTGTAGCAGGGCACTGCAGGATGTAGCAGGGCACTGCAGGATGTAGCAGGGCACTGCAGGGCTTAGCAGGGCACTGCAGGATGTAGCAGAGCTTAGCAGGGCATAGCAGGGCACTGCAGGGTGTAGCAGGGCACTGCAGGGTGTAGCAGGGCACTGTAGGATGTAGCAGGGCTTAGCAGGGCACTGCAGGGTGTAGAAGGGCACTGCAGGGTGTAGCAGGGCACTGTAGGGTGTAGCAGGGCACTGCAGGGCTTAGCAGGGTGTAGCAGGGCACAGGGCACATCAGGCTCCCAGTTAGGAGAAGCCGACAGGAGTACCCACACGGAGGCTAAGCATCATCCTGCTGTAATAAACATTTAGAGATAGAAGAAGGTTGCTGTTTATTACATCTGTGTATCACGTTGTGAAAACATGGACATTTTGTTATGTGTCTTTTAAAAAGTCATGAAAAAGTTTAGAAATTGTGAAAATATGTGGGATCCCTGATTTCAAAAAGGAGACTTCTGTTAGTTTGAAACACTTTAAAAACCAAATGTTTTAAACCGGATCAGAAAGTAAAAAACTGCCTTTTTGGTTTAAGAAGAGAAAATCAGCATTTTCCATCTGCTACCATGTTTACAGTTATAAAGAATGTGTTTAGTGTTAAGCTAACTAGCTTTGAATGTTTGCTGACGGATGTATTTCACCAGGAGCCGATATCGCCAACGTCTGCAACGAGGCGGCGCTGATCGCCGCCCGACACCTGAACACGTCCGTCAACGGGAAACACTTCGAACAGGCCATCGACCGCGTCATCGGAGGTCAGTATTTTATCTAACGTTGACATATCTCTCTCTCTCTCTTTCTGTTTCTCTATCTCTGTTCTTTCTCTAGCTCGCTCCACCACTTTGTTTTATCTAACGTTGGCACCTCTCTCTCCCCCTCTCTCTCTCTTTCTCTCTCTCTCTCTCTCTCTCTGTGTGTTCTTCCTCTAGCTCACTCCACCACTTTGTTTTATCTAACGTTAGCATCTATCTATCTATCTATCTATCTATCTATCTATCTATCTATCTATCTCTTTCTGTTTCTCTCTCTCTGTTCTTTCTCTAGCTCGCTCCACCACTTTGTTTTATCTAACGTTAGCACCTCTCTATCTATCTTTCTGTCTCTCTCTTTCTTTCTCTCTCTCTCCTTTCTCTAGCTCGCTAAAAAAAGATTATAAAGACAGTCGCGTTCATGTTTACCTGCGGGAGCCATCTTGGAAACCAGTCATGACTAGTCTAAAAACGAGTGCTGTGCAACGTGGAATCTCCACAGACATCATGGGACTCTCAGACTCCTTTTGCACGCCGCTCGTTTTTCGACTAGTCATGACTGGTTTCCAAGATGGCTCCCGCAAGTAAACATGAACGCAACTGTCTTTTATAATCTATCTTTTTAATAAACTATCTGTACACTTACAATGTTGTCAATGCTTCGGTTCACATTTAGGGACCCTCATTATGCTAACGTTAACGTGTGGTGATATTTTGAGCCTTTTTAGTGGTTTTGAATAACGATTTAATTTGAGTCTCCTTATGCCCCAAATACTAGCATTGTAAGCTAACCAGCGGTCCGCGGTAGCCTTGTCAAAGCTCCAAACTCATTATCGATTAGCATGAAAACATGTCCCAGAGAGCGACAGAGTAGGTACACATCAGTTAATAACCCCTAGGTTCGTTTTGCGCCGGAATTGTCCTTTAATAATAACAAGAGGGAAAGTATGTATCATAATTTCGCTCCACTTTGTTTTATCTAACGTTAGCACCGCTTCACATAGCGCTCTAGGATACTGTAACAGTAGCTGTTGTTATAGCAACCATAAGATGCTCTCAGCTGCTTTCTGGAACCAAAACGCTGCCTCTTTTTTTTTTTTTTTTTTTTTTTTTTTTTTTTTAGTCAACTGTTTCTTGTCAAAAAAAATAAAAAGACGGCAAGCGTGAAAATAGTCTAATGCATTGCAATATCAAGTTCCTTCATTTTAATGTCCTCATGAATAATAGTAATTCGGTCTCAGACGATATGTTTTTGTCCCCGATTCTCTTACGATACGTGGGCGCCGATTGGACTTGTGTAGCCATTGTTTGTTTATTGCGATTCGATAGTATTGGGGTTTGGGATTGTCTTTCCCTTCTTTAACAAAAACACAAGTAGAATAAAACACTTCTAGAGACAATCCATCATAATGACATTTCTAAAAACTCATTTGTTTTCTAAGAAGAATGACCTCACACGTCAGTCTGACATTTATTGACTTTGTAAAGAAGAACATAACGTGGATTTTCTGCATTTTCTGCTTTGCTTGGTTACCCTGGAAACGGATATGATTTAGTCGCTGTCGGCGGTACCGTAGAAACAGAAAATATTTGGGTAAATCAGTTGATTCTGGGGAAAAGGATTGATATTTAAAAATAGTCCAAAAAAAAGAGACATCCCAATACATAGAATTTGCTTCCCCTGATAAATGCTCTAATAATAATAATAATAATAATAATAATAATAATAATAATAATAATAGTAGTAATAATAATAATTGTAGTAATAATAATAATTGTAGTAATAATGGTAATAATAGTAATTATTGTAATAATAATAATTGTAACAATAATAATAATAATAATTGTAGTAGTAGTAGTAGTAACAATAATAATAATAATAATAATAATAATAGTAGTGATAATAATAGTAGTAGTAGTAGTGATGATAATAATAATAATAATAATAATAATAATAATAATAATAATAATAATAATAATAATAATAAAGACACAACAGCAGAACAATGAGAGGTTTGTTTATATGTTGTGTGTGTGTGTTTCCAGGTCTGGAGAAGAAGACTCAGGTGCTGCAGCCGACGGAGAAGAAGACGGTAGCGTATCACGAGGCGGGCCACGCCATCGTGGGCTGGTTCCTGCAGCATGCCGACCCGCTGCTGAAGGTACGGCTCGTAGAAAACCTACAAAAAAAACCCTCCTGATGACCTCGGGGTCAAATTTGACCCATTTTCAAAATGTTCTAGATAAGATAACCAAACTCGTTTTCAGAGAGAGAGAGAGAGAGAGAGAGAGAGAGAGAGAGAGAGAGAGAGAGAGAGAGAGAGAGAGAGAGAGAGAGAGAGAGAGAGAGAGAGAGAGAGAGAGAGAGAGAGAGAGAGAGAGAGAGAGAGAACCGTTGGCTACCAAATTCCACCTACCAGTATCTGTTTAAATGTGAACCGTACACGACTCTAGTTCTTGTAGGAGGATTGATGTTTTTCCAGTGCAGAAAATAAGTGAAAGCCCTTGTCCTGTGTGTGTGTGTGTCCAGGTGTCGATCATCCCGCGGGGGAAGGGTCTGGGCTACGCTCAGTACCTGCCCAGAGAGCAGTACCTGTACAGCAAGGAGCAGCTGTTCGACAGGATGTGCATGATGCTCGGAGGCCGCGTGGCCGAGCAGGTCTTCTTCGGCAAGATCACCACGGGAGCTCAGGACGACCTGAAGAAGATCACACAGTCCGCCTACGCTCAGGTACCACACACACACAGGCACTCCCTCACGCACTCACACAAAAAACTGAGACACACTCGCACGCACAGACACACACGTGCACAGACACACACGCGTGCACAGACAGAGACGCACATACACACAGACCGAGAGACAGACACACAGACAGATGCATACACACACACGCACAGACAGACACACAGAGAGACAGACACACACCCACAGACACACGCACAGACAGACACACAGAGAGACAGACACGCACAGACAGACACACAGACGGATGCATACACACATCCACAGACACACACAGACAGTCAGATACAACCACAGACAGACAGACAGACAGACATGCACAAACCCACAGACACGCACAAACCCACAGGCAGACAGATGCATACATACACACATACACACATACATACATACATACATACATACATACATACAGACACTTTTTTTGTTTCTGAGGGTACATCTACACTTCTACGTTTTTTTTTTTTTTTTTTTTTTTTTTTTTTTTTAAAGCAAATATCTTTGTAATCGGCTCAAACCCAATTATTAATGTGTAAAGATTACAACCGGTTGAGATTAAAAAATTAATCGTGATGCAGTTTTTAAACTGTCTAGAGCGTAATCTACTTTAGATTTCACCTGTTTGACTTCAGACATCACTGCGTCTTCTCAGTTCATTTATGTGATGAGAGATTTTGTCTATTCATATAGTAATTTAGAGATTTAACGTAGCAGTGTAGCTGTAGCCTGAGTGCGTTTTCTTGCCCGGCCCTCCTCCAGGTGGTGCAGTTTGGGATGAGTGAGAAGGTGGGGCAGGTGTCGTTCGACCTGCCCCGGCAGGGCGAGATGGTGCTGGAGAAGCCGTACAGCGAGGCCACGTCGGAGCTGATCGATCAGGAGGTCCGGGAGCTGGTGGAGCGGGCGTACCAGAGAACCCTGGAGCTCATCCAGGACAAGAAGGAGCTGGTGGAGCTGGTGAGACCCTCCAACGCAACCTTTCTCAAAACGTTTTAGTAGCAATTAGAGCTGGGCGATTTGTTTCCCTCAAAAAATCTGCAATTTTTTTTATAAAAACGAAGTTTACAATTTGATTCGATTTAAAACAAAATAACTGCGAACTGTAAATATATTTAAAAAATATATATTTATTGTATTTAATTAAAGTGCATCAACACAAACAAAATTGCAAAGCCAAACCCTTTCTCTAATTGAAAAGTCACTGTGCAGTGTGCAACAAAGATTAGATTTTTTTGAAAATATAGAAACGATTTGACCTACCAACTCGATTTTTAAATCAAATAGATTTTTTTCCCAGCCCTAGTAGCAATGTTTGGCCCTTTTTGCTCTGGGGCCCACTTGCGTAATAGTTTGCAGTATGGCTCTGCTCGATTTGAAGAAATTCTGAGTCGACTAACACTCATTCAACTGTACCGACTAATCGATTAGTTGATTTAATCGACAGATCTGTAAATCTGAGTTTCTCTGCAAAGAGTCTTGCAAAAGCACCACTTTAATTGTTGTGTTTACCAGAGATGTGCTCGTACATTTCTTGGAAATAAGTCATTCAGCATGAAAAAAAGCATCAAACATGAAATCTAAGTTGACTAAGACCAAAACGACCGATTAGTCGACTAATCGACTAAGGGAGAGCGGCCCTAGTTTGCGGAAAGAAAGACTATTTGTGTATTATATGTAAGGCTGGGTACTAAGTGCAATACTTTTAGGCACCTACCAAAATGCCTCTAGTATCGAAAAATGCCTCGTCATTCAATACCCAATTTCAATACATAAGTAGTAAATCTCATCAGTGTCAGGGAGCCAATCAGCACGCAGCATGCTTCTACCAAGTTTATGATTGGCTGTCTCACGTTACACGGCGTAGAGACACGCTGGGAAAAAATACGTTACACAGAGACGACTCACGTAGTCGGAGCTTAAGCATAAAAAAATGTGTGTAATTTTTTATTTATTTTTTTAATGGATTTTTTAAAATAAGTTGTGCGGTAGTCTTAAAGGTTTTTTTTTTTTAAACATTAATATGAGTTCCCCCAGCCTGCCTATGGTCCCCCAGTGGCTAGAAATGGTGATAGTTATAAACAGTATTAGGGGACCACTAAGGTCTATATAAAAGAGACTTCAGATACAGTATTAGGGGACCACTAAGGTCTATATAAAAGAGACTTCAGATACAGTATTAGGGGACCACTAAGGTCTATATAAAAGAGACTTCAGATACAGTATTAGGGGACCACTAAGGTCTATATAAAAGAGACTTCAGATACAGTATTAGGGGACCACTAAGGTCTATATAAAAGAGACTTCAGATACAGTATTAGGGGACCACTAAGGCCTATATAAAAGAGACTTCAGATACAGTATTAGGGGACCACTAAGGTCTATATAAAAGAGACTTCAGATACAGTATTAGGGGACCACTAAGGCCTATATGAAAGAGACTTCAGATACAGTATTAGGGGACCACTAAGGTCTATATGAAAGCATCCAAAGAGCACAATGTAATGGGACCTTTATAACTTTTACTAAGACTACTAAATAATGTATACGTTTAGAGATAGATATGAGATTTGGTTGAAACAGTTGGTTTGTCTCTCCCAGACCTTTTTTATCTGTTTTTTTTGCTCTTTGCTTTACCATTTATGGATAATCATGTCGAGCTGCATAAAGACTTGCTGTCCAAAGGTGTTTCTTTTTCTTTACGTATCTAAAAAGCAAATACAAGACTCCTCAGTGTGTCAACACACAAGGACACACGCACAGGGAATTCCCAGAGGTATTTTTAGTAGCAAAAGTGGTATTAAAGTTGTAGATTTTTGGCAAGAACTCTCAGCATTCATCCCCTGATTTGTCCCCCCCTTAGGTGGGGAAGCGTCTCCTGGAGAAGGAGGTCCTGGACAAGGCGGACATGTTGGAGCTGCTGGGCCCGCGGCCGTTCGAGGAGAAGTCGACGTACGAGGAGTTTGTGGAGGGGACGGGCAGCTTCGAGGAGGACACCAGCCTGCCGGAGGGACTCAAAGACTGGAACCAGGAGAGAGGAGGAGTGGAGGAGGACGGTGGACCAACTCCGGACAAACAGCTGGCTGCGTAGAACGCTCAAATAAGAAACCAATGCTGCAAAAAAAACCTCAACACGGACTTTTCCAGAGCCTTGGAGGTCCACCAGATAAGAAACAGACTTTAACGAAGCCTTGTAGGGTCCGTAATGTGGCTTTGTTTCCCGACACGTAAACTATTGAATCCGTTACAGAAAGGTTCTCAATTTCATCCAATTTGTCCCCCACAACACCCACTATGGACCCCCCTGGATTTGATTTAAATTTTGGGCCGACACACGTGGATATATTGTGGGTTATGATTGTTTAAAGGGATGCGCCACCGTTTGTTGAAATAGTTCTTATCACGGTCTCCCCTGGCTGTAGATAGGTCGGCCAACGCATGTTTTGTCTCAGTGCAAGTAATTAGGTTGTTTTTTTTCGTCTTTTTGTGGGCTCACTTTTACTCACAACATGCTAACCGGCAACATAGGATTCCATTCACTACGCTAAGCTAACTAGCGGCGGCGCTACCGGTGTTGCACCGGACTAAAATAATGCATGCACAAAAAATGCGTTGGCCCACCTATCTACAGCTAGGGGAGACCCCACCTATCTACAGCTAGAGGAGACCCCACCTATCTCCAGCTAGAGGAGACCCCACCTATCTCCAGCTAGAGGAGACCCCACCTATCTACAGCTAGAGGAGACCCCACCTATCTACAGCTAGAGGAGACCCCACCTATCTACAGCTAGAGGAGACCCCACCTATCTACAGCTAGAGGAGAGACCCCACCTATCTACAGCTAGGGGAGACCCCATGAATAAAGTAATTTAAGGACACAAATGATTGATTTTTAAAGGCCCACACAAATTTAAGTTATTAAAGTCTATGAATGACGCTCCGCCAGGCTCTGTACAATCTCCGGTTAAACGTAGAATTTTCTTTCATCTTTAATCCCACCAAGGCTGGGGCGGCCTCTGGCTGGCTCACCAATTGGGAGCGTTCGCCCCATGTAGGCTGGGTCCTTTTGCAGCGGCGCGGGTTCAAGTCCGACCTGCTGCCCTTTGCTGCGTGTCATCCCCCATCTCTCCCTCCCCCTTTCTTTCATGTCTGTCCACTGTCACTTGTAATAAGGGGGGGGGGGACTCTGAACTGTATGTGGAAATGATACACATTCTTCTTATTTATTGCATAAAAAGGGAGTTTTCTTCCCCGACTGACGTACTGCTAACCAGCAAGAAGAAATTACTTTTTTTGCAGCCAAATCTCTAAACATTTTTATAGGTTTAAATATTTTGAGATGTGAAGTTCAATTTAGCTTCCTGCAGTTGTTTTTACGTTTCCAGGGAGTTTCTTTTTATTAGCCGGTGACACGGACGCGTTTGGCTCTGCTCGGGGTGTAAAAAATAAATTTAAAATAAAACCACCACAGCGACAGTCGGTTTGAGCTTTAGCTTCTTTCATACAAACGGCTCGACGCTGTGTGAAGACGTGTAGATGATTGTATAGATTTCTTTTGTGATAATGACTCAACAGGAAGCTGCTACATTACCAGCCCACTGACTGATGGGAAAATCATATTTCATATTGATATTTGGGGATTAAGTTATTTTGTCTTTATTCCCTGAAACTCCTTCGTCTGGTCCTTTTCCCACACCGCCACCTGCGTAGCAAAATAAAGGTTATTTAATTAATCAAATATAATAAGCTCTCGGATTAACATTTAGATATCCGCTCATTTTGATTGGTTTCAGATCTCATTTAAAGCTGCGTTCTATAATTACAGACATGAAAATATGTCTTTAAAGTTTGACCCGCTGGTCCCATATGAATACACCAAATTAATATTCATTCATACAGTCCAGTATGGAGGACGCAGCTGCACAGGGAACTACTGAAATCGAGTCAAAACTATTTCCTGAATGGGCGTATGTGTGCAGTGCCGTGAAGCAATTCGTTACATCGCGAGACCTGATATCACACCGTACTTCTGCGGCTCGCCAGCCGAAAGTTGCGAGGGTGGTTTTTTTATTCAAAATGCTATAAAATTTGAATAAATCACCCAAAATTCAATGAAAGTAATCATTCATTTTGCCTGTGAAGAATGTTGTATGGGTTCCTATAACGTACATTCACACATCCAAGTTATTTTGGGGCAGTTTGGATAAAAGAAACCCATGTTTCTAAAATAGAAAACTTTGAAAACAGGTCAAATTTGACCCCAGGACTAGCTTGGCTGACACAAGACCCCCCCACTCTCAGGTGTAACTGAGACTGAGGGGTCTGGGGGAAGCTTCATTCACAGCCCATTTCCAAAGGGGCGTCGCCAACGGACGCCACTCAAATGCCTCTGGGCGCAATCGGATAGTCCTTCAACCAATCAGATCAACGGGTTGCTGCGCTTTGGTGGCTGTTATGTTGAATGTAAACAAAAAGCTGGTCGCCATCGCTGTGCTATCGCCTTCGTGTGAAGCAAATGTGACACAATCCTCAATGGTTGTGATTGGTGCCTCGATTTGGAGAAATTGGAAATGGGCTTCTTGGACAGACTGACTTGCAGAGCAAATCTCAAATTTGCCAGAAGTTGGTCAGGGTTTCCCAAGGCTACCCCCCCAGGACAACACGAGGGTTTACACCTAGAAACTCTGATCTACATTTAAAACCTTTTTAAAAAAGCCTTTTAATTTACATGATTTCTGTCATTGTATTGTAACTGCTGCACTGCAAATTCCCTCGGGATAAATAATGTTTTGTCTTATTTTAGGCTCTCCACAACATGCAGAAATATTAATAATAAAGTTTGCATAGTATTAAGAATGTTCTGTACTGAAAATCTTCGGCTGAAGTAACAGAGACCGACGCCTAAATGAGTGATTAATAAGCGTATCTACTGGGGGATTTCTCTTCTTAATGTCACATGTTGTTGTTGCAGGTGTCCAGCAGGTGGCGCCCTCAGGCAGAATGTGAACACCAGGAGTGTTCGGCAGACGCCTTAATCCCAAAAAGCTGGAACAACCTTTGACATTGGTCCAGTATTAAGCATGGTCTCTGCAGTGAGCAGTGGCGAAATAAGCTTGTGTTGCCACTGACCGACTCAGATTATTATTTTAAGTGTCTGACAACATTATGGAAAGGATTTCTAAAGAGGTCGACCTTTTCTGCTAGTAAGATCCTGTTTTTTTTTTTAAACCTAAAAACATCTGCGAAATCGCGTTCGCTAAACTCACCAGACTCCATGTAAATAAACAGTTATTTTGGCATCGTAAAATACACTTCATTTAAAGTCGACAGAAACAAAATAAAACTATGAAAAGACGTTTTTGGGTCGTCTTTCCACTTTTCCAGCCATCACAACTCTAGTTTTGGTTGAAATAAACACATAGTTAACTGATTTATATGAGAAAATATGTTTGCTCTATACACGCTAAAAGTATGACTTTTTTAAATGGAGTCTGGTGGGTTTAGAGCTAGCGACTTTAGAGCTGTTTCTGGTTAAACAAAGGTCTCAAAGAGGTTTTAAAGGTCTATCTCTGAAGGGATCCTTTCCATAATCTTGTCAGACACTCAGAATAATAATCTGTGTCTGTTAGTGGCAAAACAAGCACTTTTAGTTGACCAAATTGACAATGCACCCCTATAGGGTTACGTTGCAGACTTGTCTGTGGCACGCTTAATACTAGACCAATTTAAAAGATTGTTGCTCACTTAAACACAAAAACATAGGAAAATAGGGTCCAGTTTGTGTATCACACCCTTTAATTGTCCCTGGAGTCTTTGAACGCTGCCTCTAATCTAGTGACTAAATAAAAAATAAAAAAAATGTAGTCTCTAAAGGTCAGTTGAACCCACCTGTACATGAACTGTGTATTTAAAATGAGTTTTCCTGCTGACGTGTTTAATGACAGAAACATCGACGTTTATATAAATTAATTATGTTTTCCAAAAAATTCTTTATGTCAAACTACAGTACAGTTTTAAAATGTAAGAGCTGCAATTTGATTTATAACAATCACCTTCACTGTAGAGATTTTGGGAAACCTAACTCTGTTAAAACAGGCGAAACAATACGTGATAAATGTTCTTCTTGCCCGTTGGCTGGACGTAGATCCCTAGTATTTAATTACAAATGATTTCAGTCAAATTTATTAGGAAGCTTCTCTCAATTTGTTGGATTCTGTTTCAGCGGAGTCTCGATTCCTAAATCTCTACAACGGAGTTAAACCGTAACAATGTTACAGTTACAGAATGGCCACAATTATAAGAATAACACCAAAAATACCAGAAGTTCCCTTTAACAAACTGTAAAAAAAACAAAAACAAGAAGGGAATGTTTTGAGTAATATAAACCCCCCCTGCTGCCCTCCAGTGGTCACCATGTCCCGGGACACAGGCTGAGACATTAGGCGCAGGGTAAAGAATGTCTAATGTCTGCTCCAACACACAGCTTCTCCCGACACACTAACCCAATAATCGGCCGTGGGACAGTCTGGCGAGGTCGGTGACTCAAGTCTGTTCGGTGTGTTGCGTGCCATCGTCCGTCCGAGGGGCCGACCTGACATGCTCGGTTGGAAGGCGGGCACTGCCGGCAGTCGGACCCATCTGATTGGTGGAGGGCTAACCAGTAAATGAGGAAGCGGGATGAGGTGACTAGAGGCTCTCAAAATCTGACAAAGGATCTTTTAAACTGACCTTTGTCGATCTGAAATGAAGACAGATTCAGCAACTGCACGGCCTATTTCTCTTTTAAAATGTTTTCAGAAACACATTTCGGTGAACTGTATGACATCGTATTCTGAACAAGCCGCCATGATAGTCTTACGTTATAAAACCAGCCTCTGGAGACTTGACCAGCTGGTTTGAGTCGAGCTGAGACGGGCCGGTTCAGAGCGCTGAAACCTTTTTCTGCAACGTTCGAAAACGGTTTCATCTTGTCGCAAAT
The DNA here is from genome assembly GCF_004354835.1 of Perca flavescens. Lineage (NCBI taxonomy): Eukaryota > Metazoa > Chordata > Actinopteri > Perciformes > Percidae > Perca > Perca flavescens. The sequence continues at coordinate 35,100,377 of NC_041338.1, forward strand.
CTTTGATCTGAACTGGGCTTAAATCTGAAACAGTGTTTCACTCAACCTGAGGAGATTAATTCTGACTATCACACGACTTAAACTCAGGTTTAAACCACAGCTGCAGGTAAAATTATCTGTATACGTCTTAGTGTATAACTTGTACTTTAACATTTGGCCACTGTATTTCCTGTTGACCTTTTACCTCCCAAAGAGCTGAGTACGGCAGCTTTTGATGCTACTACTTTTTATTACATTTTTAAGTCATTTGAATGTAAAACTCTACTTTGTGTACAATATTTCTGTATCAAAAAGCTACAAAGATACTACATTCTTTGAGTGTAACGGCAACAGTTCTTCGCACTGTTTACATCCGTCCACCAGAGTCTTTTTCAACAGAATCGGGACTCTTTGGTCCTCATTGAAGTTCAGCAAAGAGAAAAGTCTAAAACATAAGAAATAGCCCTTTATCGCCACTGCAGCAAGCCGAGACTCGTCTGAGCAGCAGGAAAGAAAATCAGAGATGTCCCTTCGTCCCTCGGAGCATCCTGATTGGTTCCTGCTTTACGTCCAATGGTGGAGGAGCGCCGAGACGAGCAGAGACACCGAGAAGACGGAGAGCGAGGGGATGATGGCTGACGCCCCGCCACACTCCTTGGCATTTTCCTGTTGGAGAATTTCAACATAAGAGTTGAACAATAAAAACATATACTTATATTCACTTAACTAAATTAAATTATCAAATACATTTGGTGCAGGAGAAGTCCTTAAATGTCAGTTTGTCGAGAAAAATCATTAAAAAAGTCTTAGTTTTATATTTTGACTTTGACATACTATACTGTGTTCATGCTCTAAAAGAAATATTTGCAAAATATGGAACCCAAAACTATTTATGTTTTATTGATGCATTCAAGGCCTTTGACAGAATTAATCATTAAAATGGTTCATGTAAACAAGGGTGTTCGCCAATTCTGTCTCCTATTTTATTCAATGTGTATAAGGATGACCAATAGAAACTTTTGAATGGTTGTAACACAGGCTGTCTTGTTGGAAACTTATTAATTATCTTATGCTGTATATGCTGACGACCTGATCATTTTAGTACATATAGTGCTGGGCTGCGGCAATTACTGAAGGTTTGCTCACATTACGGCAAAGATTATAAGATTATAGTACTGTCATGATAGTCAGAAGTAAAGAGGAGTTTAACTTGTGTGATATCTTCTCTTTGACATGCTGACAGCAGAGAAGTCTGATGTCACATTACGGCAAAGATTATAGTATTGTCATGATAGTCAGAAGTAAAGAGGAGTTTTATTATGTGATATGTTATCATGAAATGTAAGGAAATAAAATACTTTGGCCATTTTCTCACCGATGATTTGAATGTTGACATAGAGATTTGTTGACCATAAATCTATATGCTCAGGGCAATGTGTTGCTTCGCAAGATCAGTATGTGTGTATGTTGTCAATGTAAAATGTTCATTATTTAGAGCTTTCTGCTCACTTATGTATACAGCTGATCTTTGGTGAAGCTACAGGAGTAGTATTTGGAGGCTCATAATAGCTTACGATGATGCAATGAGGCGGTTACTTTAGGTTCCCAGATGGCATTGTGCCAGTCAACTATTTGTGTCCTCCAGTGTCCCTACATGTGAGGCATTCTTATGTGTCGCTTGGATGAGTCAGAGATCAGCATCAAAGAGGCTTTAAGCAGCCCTAGCTGCGCTCGGTACTGATCACTGTTCAGAAAACACTGGAGCCTACATATGAATGTTTTAGAGTTGAATAATGAATTGTTGTGGTTTTTATCTTGTATGTCTGTATCTTCTTTATGCTATGGACCCTCTGGTGAGTCCAGAATAAAGTTTGGATTGAACAAAATTGTCATTAAAATGTCATTGAATAGTATGTCAAAAAAGTTGAAAAAAAGTCATATATATATAGTATGTCGAAGAAACCATAAAAAAGTCATAGTATAGTATGTAGGGCTGTTCAATTCGTCGACGTAGTCAACGTAGTTGACGTCATCGATTACGTAAATGCGTCGACACAAATGGTAGCTGTGGCTCAGTGGTAGACCGGTCGCCTGCCAATCGGAAGGTTGGTGGTTCAATCCCTGGCCCTGCAGTCCCATGCCGAAGTGTTCTTGGGCAAGACACTGAACCTCGAGTTGCCCCCGATGCTGCGCCATCGGAGTATAAATGTGTGTGAGTGTTTATCTGATGAGCAGGTGGCACCTTGTACGGCAGCCTCGGCCACAGTGTGTGAATGTGTACGAATAGCGAATGGTTCCAGTACTATGTTAAAGCGCTATATAAAAACAGTCCATTTACATTTATTTTATCCAGACAATGCATAGTATTGATTATTGCACGCACACACAAAGAAATGCTGAATTAAATAAACAGTTTTTTATTTGTACGAAGTATTTATGTGTCATTTATCAGATCAGACCCCCGTCCCCACCCAAGCCCCTGCCGCCAAAATCTCACTCTGAACTCTGTTCAAAACTTGAGTGCCCTGACAGTATGTTGAAAAAAATCATAAAAAAGTCATAGTATAGTATGTCGAAAAAAATCATAAAAAAGTCCTAGTATAGCATGTTGAAAAAAATCATAAAAAAGTCATAGTATAGTATGTCAAAAAAAATCATAGAAAAGTCATAAAAAAGTCTTAGTATAGTATGTCGGGAAAAGCCAAAAAAAAGTCATAGTATAGTATGTCAAAAAAATTAAAAAAAGTCATAGTATAGTATGTCGAACAAATCATAAAAAAGTCTAAGTATAGTATGTCAAAAGAAATCATAAAAAAGTCATAGATAGTATTTCAAAAAAAGTAATAAAAAATCACAGTATAGTATGTAAAAAAAAGTCGTAAAAAATCCTAGTATAGTAAGTCAAAAAAGGGCCTACAATCATTAAATCCACACAAACTTCAGCATAAAACCTCTTTGGACAAACATACATATTGAAAAATGGCATCTAAGACTTCTTAAGGACCTTAATTGTCGCTGCATTAATTTGTCAGCTCTTCAAACTGTTAAAGACCCCGCAGACATCCCGTCTGTAGAGTACAGTATGTCGGAAAAAATCATAAAAAAGTCTTAGAACGGTATGTCGAAAAAGCCCCAAAAAAGTCATAGTACAGTATGTCAAAAAAAATCGTAAAAAAATCATAGTATAGTATGTCAAAAAAGTCATAGTATACTATGTCAAAAAAATCATAAAAAAGTCATAGCATAGCATGTCGAAAAAAATCATAAAAGAGTCATAGTATAGTATGTCAAAAAAAATCATAAAAAAGTCTAGTATAGTATGTCGAAACAAATCATAAAAAAGTCCTAGTATAGTATGTAAAAAAGAAATCATAAAAAAGTCATAGTATAGTATGTCGAAAAAAAATCATAAAAAAGTCCTAGTATAGTATGTCGGAAAAAGCCAAAAAAAGTCCTTGTACGGCAGCCTCGGCCACAGTGTGTGAATGTGTATGAATGGTGAATGGTTCCAGTACTATGTTAAAGCGCTTTGAGTAGTCGTTAAGACTAGAAAAGCGCTATATAAAAACAGTCCATTTACATTTATTTTATCCAGACAATGCATAGTATTGATTATTGCACGCACGCACGCACACACAAAGAAATGCTGAATTAAATAAACAGTTTTTTATTTGTACGAAGTATTTATGTGTCATTTATCAGATCAGACCCCTGTCCCCACCCTGAGAGCCCTGATAGTATGTCGAAAAAAATCATAAAAAAGTCATAGTATAGTATGTTGAAAAAAATCCTTAAAAAGTCATAGTATAGCATGTCGAAAAAAATCATAAAAAAGTCATAGTATAGCATGTCGAAAAAAATCATAAAAGAGTCATAGTATAGTATGTCGAAAAAAATCATAAAAAAATCATAAAAAAGTCCTAGTACAGTATGTTGGGAAAAGCCAAAAAAAAGTCATGGTATAGTATGTCAAAAATATCATAAAAAAGTCATAGTATAGTATGTCGAACAAATCATAAAAAATCATAGTATAGTATGTAAAAAAAAGTCATAAAAAATCATAGTATAGTATGTCGAAAAAAGGCCTACAATCATTTTATCCACACAAACTTCAGCATAAAACCTCTTTGGAAAAATGGCATCTAAGACTTCTTAAGGACCTTAATTGTCGCTGCATTAATTTGTCAGCTCTTCAAACTGTTAAAGACCCCGCAGACATCCCGTCTGTAGAGTACAGTATGTCGGAAAAAGCCCCAAAAAAGTCATAGTATAGTATGTAAAAAAGAAATCATAAAAAAAAGTCTAGTATATGTCGAAAAAAATCATAAAAAAGTCATAGAACGGTATGTCGAAAAAGCCCCAAAAAAGTCATAGTACAGAATGTCGAAAAAGCCCAAAAAAAGTCATAGTACAGTATGTCAAAAAAAATCGTAAAAAAGTCATAGTATAGTATGTCAAAAAAAGTCATAGTATACTATGTCAAAAAAATCATAAAAAAGTCATAGTATAGCATGTCGAAAAAAATCATAAAAAAGTCATAGTATAGTATGTTGAAAAAAATCATAAAAAAGTCATAGTATAGTATGTCGAAAACAATCATAAAGGAGTCATAGTATAGTATGTCAAAAAAAATCATTAAAAAATCATAAAAAAGTCATAGTATAGTATGTCGAAAAAAATCATAAAAAAGTCATAGTATAGTACGTCGAAAAAAATCATAAAAAAGTCCTAGTATAGTATGTCGAAACAAATCATAAAAAAAGTCATAGTATAGTATGTAAAAAAGAAATCATAAAAAAGTCATAGTATAGTATTTCGAAAAAAATCATAAAAAAGTCCTAGTATAGTATGTCGGAAAAAGCCAAAAAAAGTCCTTGTACGGCAGCCTCGGCCACAGTGTGTGAATGTGTATGAATGGTGAATGGTTCCAGTACTATGTTAAAGCGCTTTGAGTAGTCGTTAAGACTAGAAAAGCGCTATATAAAAACAGTCCATTTACATTTATTTTATCCAGACAATGCATAGTATTGATTATTGCACGCACGCACGCACACACAAAGAAATGCTGAATTAAATAAACAGTTTTTTATTTGTACGAAGTATTTATGTGTCATTTATCAGATCAGACCCCTGTCCCCACCCTGAGAGCCCTGATAGTATGTCGAAAAAAATCATAAAAAAGTCATAGTATAGTATGTCGAAAAAAATCATAAAAAGGTCATAGTATACTATGTCAAAAAAATCATAAAAAAGTCATGGTATAGCATGTCGAAAAAAATCATAAAAAAGTCATAGTATAGCATGTCAAAAAAATCATAAAAAAGTCATAGTATAGCATGTTGAAAAAAATCATAAAAAAGTCATAGTATAGTATGTTGAAAAAAATCATAAAAAAGTCATAGTATAGCATGTCAAAAAAATCATAAAAAAGTCATAGTATAGCATGTTGAAAAAAATCATAAAAAAGTCATAGTATAGTATGTTGAAAAAAATCATAAAAAAGTCATAGTATACTATGTCAAAAAAATCATAAAAAAGTCATGGTATAGCATGTTGAAATAAATCATAAAAAAGTCATGGTATAGCATGTCGAAAAAAGTAATAAAAAATCATAGTCCATCCATCCATCCATCTTCGTCCGCTTATCCGGTGTCGGGTCGCGGGGGGAGCAGCTCCAGCAGGGGACCCCAAACTTCCCTTTCCCGAGCCACATTAACCAGCTCCGACTGGGGGATCCCGAGGCGTTCCCAGGCCAGGTTGGAGATATAATCCCTCCACCTAGTCCTGGGTCTTCCCCGAGGCCTCCTCCCAGCTGGACGTGCCTGGAACACCTCCCTAGGGAGCGCCCAGGGGCATCCTTACCAGATGCCCGAACCACCTCAACTGGCTCCTTTCGACGCAAAGGAGCAGCGGCTCTCTCCGAGCTCCTCACGGATGACTGAGCTTCTCACCCTATCTCTAAGGGAGACGCCAGCCACCCTCCTGAGGAAACCCATTTCGCCGCTTGTACCCTGGATCTCGTTCTTTCGGTCATGACCCAGCCTTCATGACCATAGGTGAGGGTAGGAACGAAAACTGACCGGTAGATCGAGAGCTTTGCCTTCTGGCTCAGCTCTCTTTTTCGTCACAACGGTGCGATAGATTGAATGCAATACCGCACCCGCTGCGCGATTCTCCGACCAATCTCCCGGTCCATTGTCCCCTCACTCGAAACAAAACCCCAAGGTACTTGAACTCCTTCACTTGGGGTAAGGACTCATTCCCTACCTGGAGAAGGCATTCCATCGGTTTCCTGCTGAGAACCATGGCCTCCGATTTAGAGGTGCTGATCCTCATCCCAACCGCTTCACACTCGGTTGCGAACCGATCCAGTGAGTGCTGAAGGTCTCAGGCCGATGATGCCATCAGGACCACATCATCTGCAAAGAGCAGCCATGAGATCCCCAGCCCACCAAACTGCAACCCCTCCCCACCCCGACTACGCCTCGATATCCTGTCCATAAATATTACAAACAGGATTGGTGACAAAGCGCAGCCCTGGCGGAGGCCAACCCTCACCTGAAACGAGTCTGACTTACTACCGAGAACCCGGACACAGCTCTCACTTTGGTCATACAGAGATTGGATGGCCCTGAGTAGAGACCCCCTCACCCCATACTCCCGCAGCACCTCCCACAGTATCTCCCGGGGGACCCGGTCATACACCCTCTCCAAATCCACAAAACACATGTAGACCGGTTGGGCATACTCCCAGGCTCCCTCCAGGATCCTTGCGAGAGTGAAGAGCTGGTCCGTTGTTCCACGACCAGGACGGAATCCGCATTGTTCCTCCTCAACCCGAGGTTCGACTATCGGCCGAACCCTCCTTTCCAGCACCTTGGAGTAGACTTTACCAGGGAGGCTGAGAAGTGTGATACCCCTATAATTGGCACACACCCTCTGGTTCCCCTTTTTAAAAAGGGGAACCACCACCCCAGTCTGCCACTCCTTTGGCACCGTCCCAGACTTCCACGCAATGTTGAAGAGGCGTGTCAACCAGGACAGCCCCTCCACACCCAGAGCCTTGAGCATTTCTGGACGGATCTCATCAATCCCCGGGGCTTTGCCACTGTGTAGTTGTTTGACTACATCAGTGACTTCCGACTGGGAAATCGACGACAATCCCCCGTTATCCTCCAGCTCTGCCTCTAACATAGAGGGCGTGTTAGTCGGATTCAGGAGTTCCTCAAAGTGCTCCTTCCACCGCCCTATTACCTCCTCAGTTGAGGTCAACAGTGTCCCATCCTTACTGTACACAGCTTGGATGGTTCCCCGCTTCCCCCTCCTGAGGTGGCGAACAGTTTTCCAGAAGCACTTTGGTGCCGACCGAAAGTCCTTCACCATATCTTCTCTAAACTTCTCCCACACCCGCTGCTTTGCCTCTTTCGGGCCCTTCGGTACCCTGCAACTGCCTCCGGAGTCCTCCGGGATAACATATCCCGGAAAGACTCCTTCTTCAGTCGGACGGCTTCCCTGACCACCGGTGTCCACCACGGTGTTAAGTGGGTTACCGCCCCTTGAGGCACCTAAGACCCTAAGACCACAGCTCCTCGCCGCAGCTTCAGCAATGGAAACTTTGAACATTGTCCACTCGGGTTCAATGCCCCCAGCCTCCACAGGGATGCACGAAAAGCTCCGCCGGACGTGTGAGTTGAAAGTCTGTCGGACAGGGGCCTCCTCCAGACGTTCCCAATTTACCCGCACTACACGTTTGGGCTTACCAGGTCTGTCCAGAGTCTTCCCCCACCCCCTGACCCAACTCACCACCAGATGGTGATCGGTTGACAGCTCCGCCCCTCTCTTCACCCGAGTGTCCAAAACATACGGCCTCAGATCAGATGAAACGATTATGAAATCGATCATTGACCTTCGGCCTAGGGTGCTCTGGTACCAGGTACACTTATGAGCATCCCTATGTTCGAACATGGTGTTCGTTATAGACAATCCATGACTAGCACAGAAGTCCAACAACAAACAACCACTCTGGTTTAGATCAGGGAGGCCGTTCCTCCCAATCACGCCTCTCCAGGTGTCTCCATCATTGCCCACGTGTGCGTTGAAGTCCCCCAGCAGAACAATGGAGTCCCCCACTGGAGCCCCATGCAGGACTCCAGTCAAGGTCTCCAAGAAGGCCGAATACTCCGAACTCCTGTTTGGTGCATATGCACGAACAACAGTCAGAGTTTTCCCCCCCACAACCCGCAGGCGTAGGGAGGCGACCCTCTCGTCCACCGGGGTAAACTCCAACACAGCGGCGCTCAGCCGGGGGCCCCGGGCTTCCTCCGGGCAGGGTCACTCCATCTCTACCTTGCTTCTTCATTGGGGTTTTTGAACCATTCTTTGTCTGGCCCCTCACCTGAGACCACTTTGCCTTGGGAGACCCTACCAGGAGCACAAAGCTCCAGACAACACAGCCCTCAGGTTCACAGAGACACACAAACCTCTCCACCACGATAAGGTGATGGTTCACGGAGAAGTAAAAAGTATAGTATAGTATGTAAAAAAAAGTCATAAAAAATCATAGTATAGTATGTCGAAAAAGGGCCTACAATCATTAAATCCACACAAACTTCAGCATAAAACCTCTTTGGACAAACATACATATTGAAAAATGGGATTTAAGACTTCTTAAGGACCTTAATTGTCGCTGCATTAATTTGTCAGCTCTTCAAACTGTTAAAGACCCATGAACATCCCGTCTGTAGAGTACAGTATGTCGGAAAAAGCCCCAAAAAGTCATAGTATAGTATGTAAAAAGAAATCCTAAAAAAGTCTAGTATAGTATGTCGAAAAAAATCATAAAAAAGTCATAGAACGGTATGTCGAAAAAGCCCCAAAAAAGTCATAGTACAGAATGTCGAAAAAGCCCAAAAAAGTCATAGTACAGTATGTCAAAAAATATCGTAAAAAAGTCATAGTATAGTATGTCAAAAAAAGTCATAGTATACTATGTCAAAGAAATCATAAAAAAGTCATAGTATAGCATGTCGAAAAAAATCATAAAAAAGTCATAGTATAGTATGTTGAAAAAAATCATAAAAGTCATAGTATAGTATGTTGAAAAAAATCATAAAAAAGTCATAGTATAACATGTCGAAAAAAATCATAAAAGAGTCATAGTATAGTATGTCGAAAAAAATTATAAAAAAGTCATAAAAAAGTCATAGTATAGTATGTCAAAAAAAATTATAAAAAAGTCCTAGTATAGTATGTCGAAAAAAATCATAAAAAAGTCATAGTATAGTATGTCAAAAAAAATTATAAAAAAGTCCTAGTATAGTATGTCGAAAAAAATCATAAAAAAGTCTAGTATAGTATGTCGAAACAAATCATAAAAAAGTCATAGTATAGCATGTCGAAAAAAATCATAAAAAAAGTCATAAAAAAGTCATAGTATAGTATGTCGAAAAAAATCATAAAAAAGTCATAGTATAGTATGTCGAAAAAAATCGTAAAAAAGTCATAGTATAGTATGTAAAAAAAGTCATAGTATACTATGTCAAAAAAATCATAAAAAAGTCATAGTATCCTATGTCAAAAAAATCATAAAAAAGTCATGGTATAGCATGTCGAAAAAAATCATAAAAAAGTCATAGTATAGCATGTCAAAAAAATCATAAAAAAGTCATAGTATAGCATGTTGAAAAAAATCATAAAAAAGTCATAGTATAGTATGTTGAAAAAAATCATAAAAAAGTCATAGTATAGCATGTCAAAAAAATCATAAAAAAGTCATAGTATACTATGTCAAAAAAATCATAAAAAAGTCATGGTATAGCATGTCGAAAAAAGTAATAAAAAATCATAGTATAGTATGTAAAAAAAAGTCATAAAAAATCATAGTATAGTATGTCGAAAAAGGGCCTACAATCATTAAATCCACACAAACTTCAGCATAAAACCTCTTTGGACAAACATACATATTGAAAAATGGGATTTAAGACTTCTTAAGGACCTTAATTGTCGCTGCATTAATTTGTCAGCTCTTCAAACTGTTAAAGACCCCGCAGACATCCCGTCTGTAGAGTACAGTATGTCGGAAAAAGCCCCAAAAAAGTCATAGTATAGTATGTAAAAAAGAAATCCTAAAAAAAGTCTAGTATAGTATGTCGAAAGAAATCATAAAAAAGTCATAGAACGGTATGTCGAAAAAGCCCCAAAAAAGTCATAGTACAGAATGTCGAAAAAGCCCCAAAAAAGTCATAGTACAGTATGTAAAAAAATATCGTAAAAAAGTCATAGTATAGTATGTCAAAAAAAGTCATAGTATACTATGTCAAAAAAATCATAAAAAAGTCATAGTATAGCATGTCGAAAAAAATCATAAAAAAGTCATAGTATAGTATGTTGAAAAAAATCATAAAAAAGTCATAGTATAGTATGTTGAAAAAAATCATAAAAAAGTCATAGTATAACATGTCGAAAAAAATCATAAAAGAGTCATAGTATAGTATGTCGAAATTTTTTTTAAAAAGTCATAAAAAAGTCATAGTATAGTATGTCAAAAAAAATTATAAAAAAGTCCTAGTATAGTATGTCGAAAAAAATCATAAAAAAGTCATAGTATAGTATGTCAAAAAAAATTATAAAAAAGTCCTAGTATAGTATGTCGAAAAAAATCATAAAAAAGTCTAGTATAGTATGTCGAAACAAATCATAAAAAAGTCATAGTATAGCATGTCGAAAAAAATCATAAAAAAAGTCATAAAAAAGTCATAGTATAGTATGTCGAAAAAAATCATAAAAAAGTCCTAGTACAGTATGTCGGTAAAAGCCCCAAAAAAGTCATAGTACAGTATGTTGCAAAAATCCGAAAAAAATCATAGTATAGTATGTCAAAAAAAAGTCAGAAAAAATCATAGTATAGTAAGTCGAACAAGGGCCTACAATCATTAAATCCACACAAACTTCAGCATAAAACCTCTTTGAACAAACTAATCTAACAATCTATCTAAGACTTCTTAAGGACCTTAATTGTTGCTACATTAATTTGTCAGCTCTTCAAACTGTTAAAGACCCCGCAGACATCCCGTCCGTAGAGTTGTCTGAATGTGTAGTGAGAGATCTGGGGATCCCAGAGCCTCAGCACTCACCTTCGGGTGGTAGGCGTGGCAGGAACTCGGACGTCGGCGCACCTTCTGGGATTTCATCCTGTTGCACTTCACTGTGGCGTTATGTTCACTGCCGTTAAGTAAAACAGACGGCTCATCGCTGAGGACTACCGCTCAGCATCGCTTAAAACATTCCATCAAACATCCAGATACTACACCGGAGTATCTGTCCCTAAATCTGTATTATTTTAAGAACCTGACTTAAAAAATAAATATGTTTTATTTAAACTTAAGTAATTTTGTCTCACAGAAATACAGAGAAACTGTGGGAACGCCCTGATAAAAATAAACTGTCAGCAGCAAGTAAGTAAGTCAGGGGGGTCAAACTCAACTTCCCAGAAGGCCACACTGGAAAAGGAGAATCGCATCAAGGGCCAGACATGTAGAGTTTATTTTCATGCTTTTATTTCGAAAAAGTCAAATATCTTTTTGACTGTATTATTCCATGTCTCATATAGTCTTCTCACTTACAGTTTGGTCCACATAAAGCCCTAAAAAAGGCAGCAAATAGTTCCTTAGAAATCTTAGAATTTTGCTTTACTTTGCAAATCAAGCAAAAGTCTACTCACAGCAACCTGTTTCCCAGCTTTAATTTCAAAAACTCGCCGCTTCTGTGGGAATTTCTGGGAGTCTCAAAGTCTTTAAGTTTTGGTGCACAACTAGGCGGGCCAACATTTATTGTGAACCAAAATTGATATGCGGGCCGGATCAAAACCTATCCAGGGGTTTTCCCATGAGTTTGACACCTGTGCTGCAAGTGAAGGATATATTTGATCTCTTTGGGCTCCAGCGGCATGGGTCCGTACTGACGGGAACAGTCACAGTCGGCCTGAGTCACAACCAGAACCAGGTTACTGTCAGGAATCTGCTGCACCACAAACATCCTGAAACGTAACACAAACAACAAGGTACAATCAGTTAAAGCTGTAGTGCGTATAGTTTCTGACGCCCCCCCTGAGGAACTCTAAGTAATGACAACAACACTGTTGGCGCATCCACACGATACAAGCCTTCATTAAATCTACAATTAACTGTTTATCATTCAATCACAAAGCCAACATGACACCATAAAACGAAATGTTAATGTTAGAGCTGCAACTACGGATTAGCATTTCATTGTCAATTAATCCGTTGATTGTTTCCTGGATGAATGGATGCGTTGTTTGGTCTCTAAAATGGTGAAAAATGTGGATCAGTGTTTCCCCAAAAAGCCGAAGATGACGTCCTCAAATGTCTCGTTTTGTCCCACAACTCAATATTCAGTTTACTGTCCCAGAGGAGAGAAGACACTAGAACATATTCACATAGTATAATATGTATTCAATGTGTATAAGGATGACCAATAGAAACTTTTGAATGGTTGTAACACAGGCTGTCTTGTTGGAAACTTATCAATTATCTTATGCTGTATATGCTGACGACATGATAATTTTTAGTACATATAGTGCTGGGCTGCAGCAATTACTGAAGGTTTGCTCACATTACGGCAAAGATTATAAAATTATAGTACTGTCATGATAGTCAGAAGTAAAGAGGAGTTTAACTTGTGTGATATCTTCTCTTTGACACGCTGACATCAGAGAACTTTGCGCAATCTGAGACTTTTTTTTTCATAGAAAATGACTCAAAACGATTCATCGATTATCAAAATCGTTGCTGATTAATTTCACCCCCGTGTCTGGTCTTTCTGTCGACCGTGCAACTTTTTGTCTTTCTGGGTCAAAATTTAAAATGATGTTTTTGTCACTGTTTTCGATGTTTTTGTCACTTTTCTTGTCGTTTTTTTTAAGCTTATCCTGACGTTTTTCTCACTTTTTTTCCCAAGTTTTTACGTCACATTTTTCAATGTTTTCTGCGCTTTTTTCTTGACGTTTTTGTCACAACATTCTTTTATCAATTTCATTTTTTTTTTTTTTTTTTTTTTTTCTTCAAATGCTACAAAATGAAATTAAAAAACACAAATTTCGGATGTAGAAACTTTTTCAAAATGGATCAAACAGGAGGGTTAATAGTTGACAACTAATCGATTCATCTTTGCAGCTCCAGATAATATTGCTCTGTTTCCTCTTTATCTTGTCATTAACAAGCAGGTTATCACTCGTATTATACTTCATTCATTTTTATTAAATTCCCAACAAAGAGAAGCAGTTTTGACATCTAAACCATGAAGTGAAAACTGCAGCCAAGTGCATCAGCACGCTGTATATGTTACGTTTAAGAGTTATTCTATGGCTAGTATGTTCAGTGTGAAAACGACCAACTATGTACGGATAACCCTTGTGTTGTCTTCCGGTCGACCTGCAACTTTTGGTTTTTCTGGGTCAAATCGGTCATCAGTTTTTCTCACTTTTCCCGACGTTTTTCTCACTATTTAGTTTTATTTATTTTTTTTGAAATTTTTACCATTTTTTTCAATGTTCTTGTATCATTTATTTTTTTCAAAATGCTATAAAATGTTATAAAACACCCAAATTCAATGAAAGTAGTGAACTGATCATTTAACTTACAGAACAATCCACGTTATTTAAATTGTTTTTTGACAATGTGGTTGAAAGAAACCCACATTTTCAGATATAGAAACTTTTTGAAAAGGACAACAGGAGGTATAAACGTGGGAGGGTTAAACGTGGGACCGAGTTTTACACATAATACAGAAGGCATGAAGCCGACTGCGGACAGACACGTTTTTAAGGTGGACAGCTGACTTGAAATCAAATTGAGTTTCAGGGGGAATTTTTCCCTGTAGTTCATCAGTGCTGTTAGAGTTGTTTTCATGAGTAAAGACAAAGACTTCGATGCACTAGAAGCTTACAGTTTTTGACCACAAGATGGAGCTGAAGGTGTATTTTTTATTTCTTATTCTTAAGAGAGCGTGTTTGAGTTCTGTATGTTGGCAGGAGTCGAGTTTAAAAAATGTGAAGTGAGCAGGACGGGTAGTTGTAGGTTTTAGTTAGTTCGTATTTAGTTTCACATCTGTTCAGTGTTACACTTAAAGGACTTTTTGTAACTGTTGAGGTGTGTGTGTGTGTGTGTCTGTGTGTATGTGTGTGTGTGTGTGTGTGTGTGTACGTGGGCTTGTTTTACTATATTCGTGGGGTCCAAAAAAACGGGGAATACAGTATACTTGTGGGGTCTGCACAGCTTTGTGGGGCCCAAAATGCTGGACCCCACGAGTTTAAAGGGCTGTTTGAGGGTTAAGACTTGGTTTTAGGATTAGGGATAGAATTAGGTTATGGTTAGGGTGAGGGTAAGGGTTAAGGTTAGGCATTTAGTGGTGATGGTTAAGGTTAGGGTAAGGGGCTAGGGAATGCATTATGTCAATGACGGGTCCCCACAAAGATAATGAAACAAACGTGTGTGTGTGTGTGTCGTACTTCTGGCAGCGTCCACACTTGATTAGGCTGTTGGCTTCCCTGACAGACGAGTCGTACATGAAGCCGGGATAAGCCGTGTCGCAGGGCTGATACGCATCCATCTTCTTCTGCTTATGACCTGAGACACACACACAGAAACAGACACACACACACACACACACACACACACACACACACACACACACACAGAGAGAACTGAACCTAAAGCAAATTCCTCCTAATTTTAATTTAAACTCATCCAGTCAAAACCATTAAAATGTCCTCAACGTGTTTTCATCGTTTTTCTGTCTCTGTGAGGACATTTTCACAGACACACACACAGACAGACAGACAGACAGACAGACAGACAGACAGACAGACACACACACACACACACACACACACACACACGTGTTGTACTCACTTGTATGATAGCCAGCCTTGGCTGAATGGATGAAGATGGATCACAGAGAACACCACGCCCGGAGTGACGATGATGGTGGTGGCGGTGGTGATGGAGGGATGGAGATGATGATGATGATGATGAGGCCGGCCATTTTGAAACAGAATGTTTGTAAATGAGACATAAAGATGAGATGTAGAAAAACAAACGCACGTGCGGCTAACGCACCATGCTAACATCATGTCATGCTAGCCAGGCAATGTTTAGCAGGTATAATTAGTGGTGGAGAGT
Source organism: Perca flavescens (assembly GCF_004354835.1). Classification (NCBI taxonomy): domain Eukaryota; kingdom Metazoa; phylum Chordata; class Actinopteri; order Perciformes; family Percidae; genus Perca; species Perca flavescens. The sequence goes on from NC_041338.1 coordinate 35,115,553, forward strand.
AACTAAGTACATTTACTCAAGTACTGTACCAGCGGTTTACCTCGGTTTTTGTGGAAGACTTAGGTACGCATATTTGGCGGGTAGGGGTTTAGGGGTCATTTTGGACCGTTATTATCACCGTAACTGTGCGTAAAACTTTGGAAAAGCTAGAGCAGATAATAGATAAAATAACTCAAAAAATTTAAAGACCAAACTAGCTGAAGAAGTCCAATTACAATCATTAGATCTGAGAAAAGTCAGTTAGTTAGTTTGGCGCTTTCTTCGCTGTTTTTGGCGCTTTTTTTATTCGCATTTCACGTAGATTCAGCTTAGGTGCTGACAAAAACGGCTCGGGAGCTGCACCGAAGACTTATAATTGCAGGAATATTCTGCTGTACTTAAAGTACAGGCCAAAAGTTTGGACACACCTTCTCATTCAATGCGTTCAATGCTTCGCTCGTCAAGATGGGACTATACAAAAAGTAGGACTGACGGACAGAAAGCACTTCATGAGACATCTTAAAGGAGAAATCCGGTGTAAAATGACCCTAGGGGTTAATAACACGTGTACCGAGTCAACCGTTTTCTGGGATATGTTTTCCCGCTAATCGAATGTGACCAATCTTATCATCTTGGGAAAACAATCGCAACCAGTCGAACAACGAACGCAGTGCATTTTAATAAACGGATATAACGGATCGAACTAACCAAGTATGGATCGCCCCTACTTGTATGCTGTACCGTATTAGCTTAGTGAAGCATATGTTGTGTCTCTGTTTTAACATTTACTAATAATTTGTCCTATTTCTCTTTTCTTTTGTCCTGTTTTATCCTGTTTTTATATAGCAAATGTTAATAGTGTTTATCTTATGTCCTGTTATTGTAATTTAAATTTGCCAAATGGGACTACCGATGGAAATTAGCCTTTGGGCTACAATCTGGCACTTTTACGTGTACTGCTGTACATGTTCATTAAATGTGCATTGTTCTTAAAGAGGGTGGCTGGCGTCTCCCTTAGAGATAGGGTGAGAAGCTCAGTCATCCGTGAGGAGCTCGGAGTAGAGCCGCTGCTCCTTTGCGTCGAAAGGAGCCAGTTGAGGTGGTTCGGGCATCTGGTAAGGATGCCCCCTGGGCGCCTCCCTAGGGAGGTGTTCCAGGCACGTCCAGCTGGGAGGAGGCCTCGGGGAAGACCCAGGACTAGGTGGAGGGATTATATCTCCAACCTGGCCTGGGAACGCCTCGGGATCCCCCAGTCGGAGCTGGTTAATGTTGCTCGGGAAAGGGAAGTTTGGGGTCCCCTGCTGGAGCTGCTGCCCCCGCGACCCGACACCGGATAAGCGGACGAAGATGGATGGATGGATGGATGGATGGATTGTTCTTAAATAAATAAATACAAAATAAATATATTCCTAGCCTCGTGAGACCGTCCTGATCTGGCAAATTCCAGTTTTCCACTCACAGATCAGTCTGGCATCTTGAGATGGAGAAAATTTGGAGCCGTTCGCCAAACGACCGACCAATCGCCGTTGGTTTCGAGGCGGGTTTAGATGTGACGCAACGAAAAACGACTGTTCGGTCTAACCAACGTGGCAGCTTCCACGGATGAGATGAGCGTAGCTATCGCAGCAAGTTTTATCTGAATTAGAAAGTATTCCTTCGTTGAAAGAAGCGCAAAAAACGGCACTGGAGGCTTTTCTCGGAGGAAAAGATTTTTTTTGCTCTTTTCCCGACTGGTTTCGGCAAGAGGTTTGATCTGATTGGTTGATTTGGCACGTCTATCACCAACATATAGGTGGTGATAGACAGATGGTTCATCCAATCAGCTAACCAGGATTTTCGCCCCTTCCCAAAAGTTCTCCAACGGAAAGTTCCCAGATGGAAATATGCCGAGCAAATGCAAAGCGATCCATCTGGTGGAGTCAGGTTAATAAATTCCTGCATTTCCATGAAATTAAATTTCACAAACGTAATTCCTTATCCACCCATTGGGAAACCACCACGGACCGCGCGAGATTTCAAGCGAGATTTCAAGCGACAGTTCAGCTCACGTTGCACGCCGTTCGTCGTTCGACCGGTCGTGACTGTTTTCCCCAAGATGGCGCCCGCCTATACGTGAACGGTACTGTTTTTCTAAACTACAGTACAGGCCAAACGTTTGGACACACCTTCTCATTCAATGCGTTTACTTTTTATTTTCATGACTATTTACATCGTAGATTCTCACTGAAGGCATCAAAACTATGAATGAACACATATGGAATTATGTACTTAACAAAAAAGTGTGCAATAACTGAAAACATGTCTTATATTTTAGATTCTTCAAAGTAGCCACCCTTTGCTATTTTATTAATAAGGGAAAAAAGGGTGGCTACTTTGAAGAATCTAAAATATAAAACATGTTTTCAGTTATTTCACACTTTTTTGTTAAGTACATAATTCAATATGTGTTCATTCATAGTTTTGATGCCTTCAGTGAGAATCTACAATGTAAATAGTCATGAAAATAAAGTAAATGCATTGAATGAGAAGGTGTGTCCAAACCTTTGGCCTGTACTGTACATACAATTGTAGGTACTTGGTTGTAGGTATTTACTTTTCCGTTTTTTGTATTTTACTTTCCAATTTCCATTTTCTGCTAATTTCTCCACGACATCTCAGAGGGAAATGTTGCACTTTTTACTGCACTACATTTATTTACTAACTTTAGTTACTTTACAAATTGAGATTATTGAAACAACACATCATCAACAAATAAATTGTGATGTATTATTATAAAGACTTACTTGATCCATTGATGGAATTCACAAGGGCTGGCTTCAAATAATAGATTCTCCAGTTAAAATCTTTGTTTGAGTGATCTGATATCGAGTAATACAATCCTGAAATTGATCTTTTAATATTGACCATTTCATCATGATGTATCAGTGAGAAGTACTTAAAAGGGTAACTACCGTTTTTATTTTATAACCCTATGTTCCTATGTTTTTGTGTCTGAGTGACTGATGAGAACTACAACTTGTGACACTGGTCCAGTATTAAGAAAGAAAAAAAGCTACAATGTAAGTGAATAGAGCAGTAGTCCAGCTTGTATTTACCTTCACAAAAGTGCTAATTTATTTTGCTGACAGGGTCTGATTATTATTCTAAGTGTCTGACAGCATTATGGAAAGGATTTCTAAAGAGGGCGACCTATCTGTTGAAGAGTAAGATCCTTTTTTTAAACATAAAAACATCTGCGAAATTTCTATCGCTAAACCTACCAGACTCCACGTAAATAAACAGTAATTTTAGCATCGTAAAATACACTTCATTCGAAGTAGACGGAAACAAAATAAAACTATGAAAAGCAGTTTTTGGTCGTCTTTCCACTTTACCAACCACCACCACTCTAGTTGTGGTTGAAATAAACATATAGTTTACAGATTTACATGTGAAGATATGTTGGCTCTATACACGCTAAAAGTATTGCTTTTTTAAATTGAGTCTGGTGGGTTTAGAGCTAGAGACTTCAGAGCTGTTTCTGGTTAAACAGAAAGGTCTCAAAGACGTTTTAAAGGTCTATCTCTGAGATAAAACAAAGAGGTAGAGCGAGCTAGAGAAAGAATAGAGAGAGAGAGAGAGAGAGAGAGAGAGAGAGAGAGAGAGAGAGAGAGAGAGAGGTGCTAACGTTGGAACAAAGAGAGTTCCCTGTACACGAAGCACTCGGTCATATCATATATCTCGCTGTGCTCCGACTCAAATTTTTGTTGTTGTTATGGAAACGACAGGTCTGGCTCCTCCGCTTGTCATTGGTCGGCTGTCAAAAAAAGCGCTTGGCGTAGGGCGTTTATTTTCAGAAAAGTTGAACTTTTTTCAAATTCAAAAAGACGCTCCGAGCTGGAGAAAAACAAGTCGGTGCTGGCGTTTAAAAGATAGTTTAATAAAAGACGCCAAGTGTGAAGATAGCCTTACAGAGTATTTCTACCCGGTGGTATTGTTACTTCTTCAACCTGTCTGTGTGTACGACATTTCACGTGACATGTTTTCACATCTTACCGTCCACAAAGTAATCCGAGTGCCAGAGACCACAGAGATTAAAGTCCAGCAGGAACCTGACGGGAGACAAAAACACATCGTTAACCACAAAAAGAAAAAAGAAATGGTATAAAACTACCAACGTGTTCTGTAGCGTATCGACACAGCATCACATCCAGCGGATACTTTTCTATACTTCTATACAGGGATCTTTTAAGAACCGTAATATTTTATTCATGCATGCACGATGTGAAACTGACTGCCTTCCGTTTTAAATGAATGCGCTACATTAAAAGAAAATGTGAACATATGTCGCCGCAGGATGGAACAAGCTGCAGGAAGTAAGTTGAACGATTTGATGTGAACGTTCCGCTGGCCAATCAAGAATTGAGTTGCTGCATGACGCTCATAATGTTGAGTGTGGAACGACCATGGATGTTGTCGGTACACGATCCGTTCTGCACATGCGCAAGATAATACTGTTTTACCGAGGATACGACCTGCACGATCTGTTCCACGCTAGCTACTAGCCTCCACCGGGAAGCTAACGTTAGTTTAGCTAACAGCTAATTCGGCTAACCGCTAGCCGACAGCTAGATTCAGTCTAAAATGACGTTAAGTCAAACTTAATGGGAGAAGCAGGCTACAGCTACATTAAGACTTTACAGTAATAACAATAAAGACAAGTGTTGAGTGATTGTATTTTAAATGAGCACAAGTAAAGTAGAACTGATGTAACAGCTGTTATATATGTTAACATTTATTTTCAATATTATTTTGAGGGTCTTTAAAAGTTATCACATACTGTCTCAGCTAGCGGTTAGCCGAATTAGCTGTTAGCTAAACTAACGTTAGCTTGGCTGTCGACCGGAAGCATGTAACAGATCTTGCAGTGTCGTAAATCCTCGTACAACAGCGTATGCACGAACATTTTGCGCATGTGCAGAACGGATCGTGCCGGCAGAACGGATCGTGTACCGACAGATGTATTAAGAGAACCTTTTTACTTCTTGTCGCTCTCCTCCGACGAACTACTGACTAACAGTAATAATAAAACATCTGTTGAGACTTACATCAGAGCGTTGGAGAAGAGCCATCTGATTAACGCAGCGATGCAATAAAAGGGCTGCAGGAGGACAAGAAAAACAAGTTGATATAATACAGGAAGTGTTTTTTTAATATCGTGGAGCTTTTACATATGACAAAATGCAGAGTCGAGAACTCGTTTTTTTCCATTAATGGAAAAAAAGGAAATACCATTTTGTTTCATTTTATTTTAGACCAAAAAACGTAAAAATGAAAAACAGCCTTGTAACTGAAAAACATTTTGCAAAAAATGTCATGTACCCCTTGCAGTTCTCCAAAGTACCCCTAGGGGGACATGTACCCCCATTTGAGAACCACTGCCTTAAGATCTTAGCTAATGTTAACAATTAATTGCAGTTAAGTGATTATTTAAATATAAATTGACAATAAGCCCATGATGTAATCCTTGTTACAGGCCTACTTGCAGCTATGACTACACGCTAAGTGGAGCCGTGGTCAGTGAAGCTAACACACACGTTGTGCATGGTTGCTGGTAACTCACGCTGAGCAGAGGGCGGGCGCTGCTGGCGTGATGATGACTGTTCTTACACATGGCCTGGTAGTCGAACAGGGATACCCTGCACACAGACAAACATTCAGTCTCATGTCTTCACGTCTCAACAACTTCCTAACATCTCTCACCTTAAAGGTGCTCTAAGTGATGTGACGTGTTTTTTAGGCTACAACATCTTTTGTCACAGCAAACATCTCCTCACTATTTGCTAGCTGCCTGTCCCCTGAACACACTGTAAAAAACATCTCCTCACTATCTGCTAGCTGCCTGTCCCCTGAACACACTGTAAAAAACATCTCCTCACTATCTGCTAGCAGCCTGTCCCCTGAACACACTGTAAAAAACATCTCCTCACTATCTGCTAGCAGCCTGTCCCCTGAACACACTGTAAAAAACATCTCTTCACTATCTGTTAGCTGCCTGTATCTGAACACACTGTAAAAAACATCTCCTCACTATCTGCTAGCAGCCTGTCCCCTGAACACACTGTAAAAAACATCTCTTCACTATCTGTTAGCTGCCTGTATCTGAACACACTGTAAAAAACATCTCCTCACTATCTGCTAGCTGCCTGTCCCCTGAACACACTGTAAAAAACATCTCCTCACTATCTGCTAGCTGCCTGTCCCCTGAACACACTGTTAAAAAATGCAGTCTCTGAAGACTACAGGCTCCACAAACAGCAACAAAAACAACTGTGCCAACCTGCCCCAAAAACCATAACAAACAGTGTTCCAGCCAATAACCGACAAGAAGGAGCTGGTTGAGTCATGAACGCGCATTGTGGAAGTAGCCTACGAGCTAACGCTGCTGCGGTGATGGCTCAACCAGCTCCTTCTTGTCGGTTATTGGCTGGAAGACTGTTTGTTATGTTTAGTGGGGCAGGTTGGCACAGTTTGTTTTTGTTTCCGTTTGTGGAGCCCGAACTGTCTACAGAGACCGCGTTTTTTACAGTGTGTTCAGGGGACAGGCAGCTAGCGGAAAAATGTTGTAGCCTAAAATACGCGTCACATCACTTAGAACACTTTTAAAGGACAAATCCGGTGCTAAATGAACCTAGGGGTTAACACGTGTGTACCGAGTTGACTGTTCTCTGGGATGTGTTTTCATGCTAATCGAATGTGACCAGTTTTAGCCCAAACCGCTAATTAGCTTGTAGCGCTAGTCGTCAGGGCAGAGGGTAAAGTTAAAAGTAATCTCTATTTCTACACCACTAACAAGGCTCAACATAGCACCACACTTCAACGGTAGCATAATGAGGGTCCTTACATGTAAACAGAAGCATTGAGAAATTTGTAAGTGTACAGACAGTTTATTAAAAAGATACAGTACAGGCCAAAAGTTTGGACACACCTTCTCATTCAATGTGTTTCCTTTTTATTTTCATGACTATTTACATTGTAGATTCTCACTGAAGGCATCAAAACTATGAATGAACACATATGGAATTATGTACTTAACAAAAAATAACTGAAAACACTGGTCTTATATTTTAGATTCTTCAAAGTAGCCACCCTTTGCTTTTTTTGATAACTCTGCAAACCCTTGGTGTTCTCTCAATGAGCTTCATGAGGTAGTCACCTGAAATGGTTTTACCTTCACAGGTGTGCTTTGTCAGGGTTAATTAGTGGACTACCTCATGAAGCTCATTGAGAGAACACCAAGGGTTTGCAGAGTTATCAAAAAAAGCAAAGGGTGGCTACTCTGAAGAATCTAAAATCTAAGACATGTTTTCAGTTATTTCACACTTTTTTGTAGTAGTACATAGTACTAGTACAAGTACATAATTCCACATGTGTTCATTCATAGTTTTGATGCCTTCAGTGAGAATCTACAATGTAAATAGTCATGAAAATAAAAAGTAAACGCATTGAATGAGAAGGTGTGTCCAAACGTTTGGCCTGTACTGTAGTTTAGAAAAACAGTACCGTTCACGTATAGGCGGGCGCCATCTTGGGGAAAACAGTCACGACCGGTCGAACGACGAACGGCGTGCAACGTGAGCTGAACTGTCGCTTGAAATCTCGCGCGGTCCGTGGTGGTTTCCCAATGGGTCGATAAGGAATTACGTTTGTGAAATTTAATTTCATGGAAATGCAGGAATTTATTAACCTGACTCCACCAGATGGATCGCTTCGCATTTGCTCGGCATATTTCCATCTGGGAACTTTCCATTGGAGAACTTTTGGGAAGGGGCGAAAATCCTGGTTAGCTGATTGGATAAACCATCTGTCTATCACCACCTATATGTTGGTGATAGACGTGCCAAATCAACCAATCAGATCAAACCTCTTGCCGAAACCAGTCGGGAAAAGAGCAAAAAAAATCTTTTCCTCCGAGAAAAGCCTCCAGTGCCGTTTTTTGCGCTTCTTTCAACGAAGGAATACTTTCTAATTCAGATAAAACTTGCTGCGATAGCTACGCTCATCTCATCCGTGGAAGCTGCCACGTTGGTTAGACCGAACAGTCGCTTTTCGTTGCGTCACATCTAAACCCGCCTCAAAACCAACGGCGATTGGTCGGTCGTTTGGCGAACGGCTCCAAATTTTCTCCATCTCAAGATGCCAGACTGATCTGTGAGTGGAAAACTGGAATTTGCCAGATCAGGACGGTCTCACGAGGCTAGGAATTTATTTATTTTGTATTTATTTATTTAAGAACAATGCACATTTAATGAACATGTACAGCAGTACACGTAAAAGTGCCAGATTTTAGCCCAAAGGCTAATTTCCATCGGTAGTCCCATTTGGCAAATTTAAATTACAATAACAGGACATAAGATAAACACTATTAACATTTGCTATATAAAAACAGGATAAAACAGGATGAAAGAAAAGAGAAATAGGACAAATTATTAGTAAATGTTAAAACAGAGACACAACATATGCTTCACTAAGCTAATACGGTACAGCATACAAGTAGGGGCGACCCATGCTTGGTTAGTTCGATCCGTTATATCCGTTTATTAAAATGCACTGCGTTCGTTGTTCGACTGGTTGCGATTGTTTTCCCAAGATGATAAGATTGGTCACATTCGATTAGCGTGAAAACATATCCCAGAAAACGGTCGACTCGGTACACGTGTTATTAACCCCTAGGGTCATTTTACACCGGATTTCTCCTTTAAGATGTCTCATGAAGTGCTTTCTGTCCGTCAGTCCTACTTTTTGTATAGTCCCATCTTGACGAGCGAAGCCATCACGGACCCGTCCACCTCGCCCAAGAAGCGTCCGACCTGGAAAAAACACAACGTGGGCAAAAGTTTAGTAGTTTGGTCTAGGGCTGCACGATATGATGACAATATCTAATTGCGATTATTTTTGACTGCTACTGCGATTGCGATATTGGAGGGAATGATCAGTGTTTGTCTCATTATTCTCACTTTCATTGAAAAATATTAAAATAAAAAAATCATCACAGTGTGATTTTTGCGAGGATCTGTACCGAACCTGGCCGACCTGACATGTATAATCGGCGGGGCGGGCCCTGTCGGCAGTCGGACTCAAACGACCCGTCTGATTGGTGGAGAGAGCTAACTTGGAAACGGGGAGCGGGATGAGCGTGACTAGAGTCTCTCAAAATCTGAGTAGTCTTTTGAACTGAGCTTTGTTGATATGAAATGAAGACAGATTCAGCAACTGCATCACAGTCTATTTCTCTCTTAAAATGTTTTCAGAAACACATTTCAGTGAACTATTTTAGTCCAATATGATATTGTATTCTGAACGAGCCGCCATGACAGTCTGGCTTTGAATTTCCCGGAGAAAACAAACCCACGTGACGCGTTCGTCCAATCAGCTGCCGGTTTTCATTTTTGGCCGACAATACAGATTAGCGCCGCCTGCTGTTATGGAGACGTATTGCGTCTCGTCTCTTTGGTGTGTTCTGAGACACTTTTTGGACCAACTCGGGGAGACCGATCAGTCCGACTGGCTTTTCTGCCGAAGGTCGGCCGTCTGATTGGTGGGTCTGGGCCTTAAGTCAGACTCAGTGGGGAGAGAAACCGGAGCAGAGGGACTACAAATAGCAACAAAAACACAGATACAGATCATCTGCAAACTGCCAAAAAAGAAAACGGCCCTATAATCGGCCAGGGCTGATAATCGGTCCATCCCTAGAGGTTACACCGGGACTTAAAGGTGCAGTACGCGATGCTGCACAAAGATTATCGATATTTGAACTCAACTGACCCCTTCAATAGCTCTGCCCCCCCCCCCCCAGATTCAGGGACAGATAACTACTGGCCGCCCACCATCAACTGTCACCGCCTGTTGCTGATTGGCTGGAATAGAGTTGTCTGGCCAGGGCTGTGTTTTAACGCCAGATTTTTTTTTTTTTTCTCTCCCAGCGCACGCAGAAAATAGAAAGCCAGGTGACCGTGAGGAGGTGTTCGCTGAATTCGACAAAAAAAGTGTACTGGATTAACATCACTTCCTATATACCTTTAAAACAGAGAGAGTGATAACCTGTGATTTAAAGTCTGGCCCTTAGCAGCAGCACCAGAGTCCCTGAATTATTCAGAGCCTTTTGTCTCAGCTGCTCTCTGCACACACTTTCTCTCCGCTTGGACGGGACATTCCCCAGCAGCCTCGGAGGACTCGCAGGTCAGACGCTGCTTACAGCGAAACCTGACCCTCTGTTTACCTGACAGCAGCAGCAGCAGCAGTAAACATATGGGAATAAACTTAAAAAATAAGAGCCAGAGTCAAAACTGCTGCCAGGCGCTCGGTCAGCAGTCTGTTGTGTTTCTGCTGAGTGATATTCAGGACTGCAGCAGCACAAAAACACAGCTAACAGCAAAACATTGTAGCAGTAAATCACAGATCAGGTCAGCTCCCAGTTTGAGCGAAGCTAGTCTATATCCACGTCGTTTCATTTTAGGGGATTGGTCCGGTGCTCCAGATGCCCCTCTTTTCCTGTGTCTTTGTGTTGGCGTTCTAACCTCCGGTGGATTTCTGAGGACTATGGTTAACTGCTCCTCAGATCTCTGCGGGGTAAATCAAGACAGCTAGCTGAAATTGTCGAAAACAAAACTCAAAAAGAAGAGGCAAAATCTTCAAAAGGCGACAAATGTTGGAAAAAGCACCAAAAAGTTCAATAACGTAAAAGGCGTTTTTTGAGAAAAGTTTCCAAATAAAACCCTGTAGAAGGCGACAAAAACATGGTAACAATTGTCCAAACAAAAGAAATCTCGAAAAAGTAGATAAAAAACAGCAACAAAAACGTTAAAAGAAGCGGCAAACATGACGTAAAAACCAACGAAAATCGGTTGTAAACTAAGTTCCCTCCTGAGGCTATTATAGCAGGGGCACCAGGTTTCCATCCGGCGCCTGGGGCCAATAACGATTGTGATTGGTTTAAAGAAATGCCAATAAACCAGAGCACCTTTTCCTCCTCCCATCCCAGAATGCTATGTGGACTAGCCAGACCCTCCTCCGCAGTGCTGTACACTAGAGTGAAGCTAGCGCGGAGGATTAAAGGAGACCAACGCGAAGCATGAAACCCGTTTTAGTTTGTCTGAGTTTTGCTTTTTAGGGCCCTATTTTAACGATTCTAATCACATGGCGTGAAGCGCCTGGCGCAGGTGTGTTCAGGGCGTGTCCACATCCACTTTTGCTAGTTTGAGGGCGGTAAAAAGTGTCCGTGTGCCGGGCGCCTGGTCCTAAAGGGTTGTCCTTAGTGTCTTCATTAATCAGAGGTGTGTTTGGGGCGTAACATGCAATCAACCAATCAGAGATCATCTCCCATTCCCTTTAAAAGCCAGGCGCGTTTGGACCTTGGAGCATTGCTGTTATGATGGAGGATTTGCACCGTAATATTTTTATTTGTAATCTTCTGCATGTGTGTGTGTGTGTGTGTGTGTGTGTGTGTGTGTGCTGCTGTGTGTCCCTGTGTGTGTAACAAGCATAGTGTGTGCGCGCTGTTCACGAGCCTAGGAGCATTTCACTAATGCTCTGTTAAAATAACAATGAAATGCTGCGTTATTGACTTTAGACCAGGTTTTTGTTGGTCAATGGCGCGAAACGCCCAGAATGCACATGAACACACCTCCCTGTAAGACCAGCATGCCCAGAATGCACCTGAACACACCTCCCTGTAAGACCAGCACGCCCATAGGCGCACAGATGGGCGCAGGTGCATTTGCTATTTGAACGTGGGCACTGGACAGGATATTGACAACTGCGTCGGTCTTAAACTAGCAAAGACACTCGCGTCAGGCTTTGCGCTGCGCCGGATGCAGGATAGGCAGCCCTTAATGTACGTATCTATCGTTGAGTTTGTGTTTTGTATTGTCTTTTATGTATTTGTTGTTGAGTTTTATGAATTTTAAAGACCCATCTAGGGACGGGCATTGGCTAGGGCTGAGGGTCGTGTGAGGCGTAGGTGTGTGCTTCATACTAGTGCTGCACTATATGAGGAAATATGCCACATGCACTAACGATATTACATCCGATAAATAAACCACTGCTGAAGTGTACTCAGTGCTTTCGGTATTTTGCTAAAATACAGCAAACTGCTTGTTGAATTTAAAACAAATAAAAGGAAATCATTTCCAACATTCTTTAACTGAACTAATTGAACATTGAATTGAACAAACACAAGAATCTCTGAGTGCCTTTTGCAATGACGATCAAATATTAATAATAAAAACGATTTATTGTGCACAGCCCTACTCCATACTTGCACCTATGCAAATAAACATTAAAATACCAAGTACAGAAAGTATTAGTTCATGTTTCAGAGTCTAACCTGAGGATGAACAGTGGCCTCCAGAAGCAGCTTCTTAGACAGCATCATTGATCAAACCGACCAATAACAAGGCGGCTCACCACACTCCCTCACTATGACCCATTTCTGTTAGTCAGCAGCGATTTAATTCCTCTGCTGATTAAATATTTACCTTGCCCTGCAACGCACTACACCTTCACACCACAGCGGCTCTAATGCCGGGGAGGATTCTGGGTGTTTCCACAAAAACTCCCTGCAAAGTCCAGAGCTCAGCGAAAACACGGAGGAAGCACTTTATCATAATATCTGCTTAGTAAGGCCACTGGGAATGCAGCAGACATGCAAATAATGAAAAATGAGCTTCTATGGTAAAGGATTCTGGCTTTAAGGTTACACTGGAACATTGTGCTGGCTGCATGCAGAAGTGAGATTTTCTTTTACTTCAACAACGTCACACAAGTACTCATAGGTTTGAAACAAAGATTTGTTTGTGTCAGAAGTTAAAGTTCTCTGGCAGCCATATTCAAGGTTGTTGGTTTGGGCTGTGTCTCAATTTACATTCTTCAATATTTACACTTGCTATTCAGAGTGCATGAGTTCGTTCACACTGACAAGCAGGGTTAAAAAATGAGCGCAATCCACCCGCCAAAGGCTTGTAAAATATGCAATACACCTTTTTCACGGCAGACAAGTTGACATGTCATAGTAGGAAAAGCACAGGTGTATTCAAAACCATTCATGATGGCTGCATTCCACTTAGGAGAGGTCCTGGTATTAAACCATTAATGATGGCTGCATTCCACTTAGGAGAGTTCCTGGTATTAAACCATTAATGATGGCTGCATTCCACTTAGGAGAGGTCCTGGTATTAAACCATTAATGATGGCTGCATTCCACTTAGGAGAGGTCCTGGTATTAAACCATTAATAATGGCTACATTCCACTTAGTAGAGGTCCTGGTATTAAACCATTACTGATGGCTGCATTCCACTTAGGAGAGACCCTGGTATTAAACCATTAATGATGGCTACATTCCACTTAGGAGAGGTCCTGGTATTAAACCATTAATGATGGCTACATTCCACTTAGTAGAGGTCCTGGTATTAAACCATTAATGATGGCTACATTCCACTTAGGAGAGGTCCTGGTATTAAACCATTAATGATGGCTACATTCCACTTAGTAGAGGTCCTGGTATTAAACCATTAATGATGGCTGCATTCCACTTAGGAGAGACCCTGGTATTAAACCATTAATGATGGCTACATTCCACTTAGGAGAGGTCCTGGTATTGTGCATGCTGACTCACTGAAATAGCTTACTGGGACACTTGATGGAATTGAGCCATCCTTAAGGTTATCAATTTCAGCTGTGCTTTTCCTACTATGACAAGTCAACATGTCTGCTGTGAAAAAGGTCCATTGGTGGTTAGATTTGCTTCACTCATATTCATTGTATTTATAAGAAATACGTAAAAGTTGTAGGAAACTAAATATAAATTTGACTTATCTCAATTAAAGTGAGTGAAGAAGTTAGAAAGTCGAAAAAAAAAAAAAAATTAAAACAAAACAATTTAACCAATAAAAAGAGAGGACCGTCTCTTTGGAACAATCTGCCGGCATCACTAAAATCAACATCTACATTACCATAATTCAAAAACCTTTTTAAGACTTTTAGGATCTGATTGTAATTTTTCCTATTTTGTACACTTATGCCTAATGTATGGTTCTTCGTTGAATCTACGCCGCGGGTACGTACTCAGTTACATACATATGTAGTTACGTATATAGTTATGTTCGTCGTTACGTAAATAGTTACGTACATACATATGTACGCAGGGCTTGACATTAACTTTTTGAGGCACTTGTCCTTCGGACAAGTACATTTACGTTTCACTTGTCCATGAACAAAAGTCACTTGTCCGGGTAAAGATTCATTTTATAATTTTTTTTTGTGTTTTGCTAATGCAGAATTTGAAGAAACCATTGAAAGCATCCAAACACTATCAACATTAATACAATTCAGTTTAAACAGTAGAAACAAATGTGTCCCAAGAATAGATTTCCCCTTCAACAAGAATAAAGGATCTCCAGACTCATAATACAAAGTTATACTTTGCACGCCGGTGTGCAGAAGTTAATATATTGAGATTCTAAGTGAATATTTTAAAGTTTCTCATTACTTTCAGATTCCTAGTCAATATTCTAAGTTACTATGTCAATATATTGAGATATTCTGAGTTACTAAGTCAATATATTGAGATACTGAACCAATATGTTGAGTTACTAAGTCAATATATTACGATACTAAGCCAATATATTGAGATTAAGTCAATATTTTATAGTTTCTCATTATTTTGATATTCTTTGTTTATATTCTGAGATACTGAGTCAATATATTGAGATACTAATTCAATATTTTGACTAGAGGTAGTGGTGACTTGAACTTATACTATATCTAAAATAATTTTGTAGACATAACAATGGATTTTGCCACTAAATGTTGGTGTCAGCGTGTTTTTTCTTTTCTTTCTACAATTTCACTTACCAAGGGATCCTTTTAAAAAGGTTTAGCTACTTTACAGTTGATTATTACCTGATATTTAATCCGCTACAAACGAGTAGCGGAGCAGCTAGTAACGTTACGAGGCAGAGAGCCAGCCGTCAAGAGTCAAATTAACTTCATGCTTCATCCGCACAAAGCACACTTCTATCGCCACGAGTGACAGCTTTATTCGGCTCGTTTTCTGTGAACGATGTGGGGACGGGGTAACGTTAAAGCGGAGTTAGCATGCTAACGTTAGCTAACGATCACCGGCTGCCTGGCTTGCTGGTTCCGCGGTGCTTTCTTGCTGTATCGCTTACAGAGAAGGAGCTGAACAGTGGGCTGGGTCTAACGTCAGTGGGCTGGGTCTATCGTCAGCGGTCCGCTCTCCCGCTGCTGCTGGGTCTAACCGTTAGTTAATGTATTTGTTTCAAATCGGTAAAGTAAAATCTGTAACATAAACGGAATGAGTGGCACATAATAACGTATATAATGCTTCATCCACACAAAGCACATTGCTATCGCCACGAGTGACTTCTGTTTTCAGCTTGTTTTCTGTGAACGATGTGGCGAGGAGGTAACGTTAAGGTGGAGTTAGCAAGCTAACACCGGCTAGCTCGCCGTGCTTTCATGCTGCTTCGCTTTCGGAGAATGCGCTGAACAGCGGGCTGGTTCTAACGTTAGCGGCCCGCCGACCCGCTGTGGGGTATTGTGGGGTAAAATATGTATTTGTTTCAATTCTGTAACATTGACGAAATGAGTGGCATTTTGTTTTGTTTGAGTTTTAACTTGTCCAGTGGGGCAAGTAAATTTCTCTTCCACTTGTCCTACAAAAAATCCACTTGTCCCGGACAAGCGGACAAGCCTTAATGTCGAGCCCTGTGTACGTACATAGTTACTTACGTAGTTACGTATATGGTTACGTTCAGGGCTGGCCCTAGACTTTTGGGGGCCCTAAGCAGGATTTGGTTTGGGTAATCTCCACATTGCAACTTGTGTATTGTAAATATTAGTTTAAGCACTCATAATGTACAAGTACGCATTTAAAGACTAATGTGAGACCTATTAGCAGCAACACTATCTTTAAATCAGTCCCTCCAGAAACATGCGATTATGTGATCGCATAATTCAACACATAATCAGCCAAAGGCGCATAAATTGCAGATTTCCGCGTAAAATATGCGGGGCTTGCATGATTTCATAATCCCCGCATTTTCGTTGCAAAAAAGTCACATATATCGTAGCAGAAAGTTGAAAAATGTTGCGTTTACTTCACACAAGAGCAGCCACTTTCCCCTGTTGCCATGGGAATGTTATGAAGTGATGTAATTACGCGACGTGTACATCACCAAATGCAGTTTTTGCAAGTTCCTGCAATTTCATTGCATAAAATTGCATAAATATCCCGCATATTTCATCGCATTTTTTAAAAAAACGTGCCGCAAAATCAAGGATTTTTGCCCGCAACAATCACAAAAAAGTCTCCACATTTTTGTGGAAGGACTGGTAAATAGACCGGCCCTGTTATGAGCTCTATCATGGGACATTTCAAGCGCTCTTAGGGGCCCTCTGGTAGCCACAGGGGGCCCTAAGCAGCCGCTTAGTTCGCTTATGGGTCGGGCCATTACGTATGTGGTTACGTACGTAGTTACGTTATGTATGTAGTTACGTACGTGGTCATGTACGTAGTTACGTATGTGGTTATGTATGTAGTTACGTATGTAGTTACATAGGTAGTTACGTATGTAGTTACGTATGTGGTTATGTATGTAGTTACGTATGTGGTTATGTATGTAGTTACGTGCATAGTTACATATGTAGTTACATATGTGGTTACGTATATAGTTACGTATGTGGTTATGTATGTAGTTACGTATGTGGTTATATACAGTACAGGCCAAAAGTTTGGACACACCTTCTCATTCAAATGCGTTTCCTTTTATTTTCATAACTATTTACATTGTAGATTCTCACTGAAGGCATCAAAACTATGAATGAACACATATGGAATTATGTACTTAACAAAAAAGTGTGAAATAACTGAAAATATGTCTTATATTTTAGATTCTTCAAATTAGCCACCCTTTGCTTTTTTATTAATAAGGGAAAAGATACCACTAATGAACCCTGACAAAGCACACCTGTGAAGGTAAAACCATTTCAGGTGACTACCTCATGAAGCTCATTGAGAGAACACCAAGGGTTTGCAGAGTTATCAAAAAAAAGCAAAGGGTGGCTACTTTGAAGAATCTAAAATATAAGACATGTTTTCAGTTATTTCACACTTTTTTGTTAAGTACATAATTCCATATGTGTTCATTCATAGTTTTGATGCCTTGAGTGAGAATCTACAATGTAAATAGTTATGAAAATAAAGAAACACATTGAATGAGAAGGTGTGTCCAAACCTTTGGCCTGTACTGTACGTAGTTACGTACGTACATAGTAATAATTAGCATTTGTCGCTATGAAACTTAGCTTTAAGTTACACTCAGTGTCCACTGAGCTAGAAACTACTGCGGTCTACGTAATACAACAGTCCTGCAGTGAATTCTACCTTCGTGAAGGTTATAATGTTCAGTTTGACTCTTTTGTCTAGTTTGGAGTAGAGACTAAAGAAGGGTCACTGCTCTTCACTGATTGGATCCGCAGACAGGACAAGCTGCTCCAGCTCTTTGTTTGCAGCCTGCTCCAGATCCACACGTTATTACGTAAGAGATAACCGAACAGCGCTCCTCTGTGGAAGAGACGGAGGACTGAACATATGCAGCTCTGTA
>NC_041338.1:35135695-35178195 GCF_004354835.1 Perca flavescens
ACACACACACACACACACACACACACACACACACACACACACACACACACACACACACAGTCTCGCATTGCCAATGTTTTTCCTTGTATGTTTTTTTAATAATGTATGAACAAACTAAGCTAAACATCTTTTAGTCTTTTTAAGACATACACCCTGCAGCTCGCGCCGCTCTGGTTAAGCTCCGCCCACAGTCAGATGAGGTCATCAGGTGCAGCAGCTGCTACGTTTCACTGCTAATGCACCCCACACACACACACACACACACACACACACACACACACACACACACAGATTAGGACCACAACTGTCCTCTAAATCCTGCGAACCATCCAGATGTTGTTTATGAACACATTAAATGATGCGGCGAGAAACCTCCGGATGACCAAACCACTCATCAACCTCCCGACTCCCACCAGGGTTTAAACTAGGGTGACCATATTTTGATTTCCAAAAAAGAGGACACTCGGCCTGGCCTCGAGACAAATCCAGACAGTGGTGATTCTCAGAGGTTAATGAACATGCTTTATTATGCCTCAATTGTGCAAAAATAACATCTGTAATAAAATAAAATCTGTAACAACATGTAACAAAATAATAGCTCTCTTTTAAAATAAATAAATAATATGAAATAATGTTCTAAATATGACCTCTTCTGTGTTAGAAAATCCAGCTTCAACAAAATATCTCTTAATACCTTTTCAATGTAATAACATAAATAATAAAGACACTGAAACATATGTGCCAGCTTTGCACACGGTGCACTCCGCCTCCCACTTGTCCGGTCCCGACCGGGACGGTATGTGGGACATTTTTTTTGCAGGTCAACTGTGAAGCTGCACTAGTCTTGTTTTATGGTTGTAAGTGGACTGATGTTTGTACTTGTGCGCTAGTGTGTGCGTCGAGACGGTGTGTGTGTGTGTGTGTGTGTGTGTGTGTGTGTGTGTGTGTGTGTGTGTGTGTGTGTGGGGAGTGGGTGATATAGAGCGGGGGAGAAGTGAGAGTGACAGCGAGCGAGTCCTACCGACTCTAGAGTCATAGTGAGAGAAACAAAGTGTCTCCCCTGTGTTTTCTGACCACGGTGGGAAATCTTTAGCTGGAAACGCTTCGGCATTTTGTGTGTAATGCTGCTCCGCTGTCTGCCCTGGTCCCTGTCTGTCTGCCCTGGTCCCTGTCTGTCTGCCCTGGTCCCTTTCTGTCTGCTCTGGTCCCTGTCTGTCTGCCCTGGTCCCTGTCTGTCTGCCCTGGTCCCTGTCTGTCTGCTCTGGTCCCTGTCTGTCTGCTTTGGTCCCCGTCTGTCTGCCCTGGTCCCTGTCTGTCTGCCCTGGTCCCTGTCTGTCTGCCCTGGTCCCCGTCTGTCTGCCCTGGTCCCTGTCTGTCTGCTATGGTCCCTGTCTGTCTGCTCTGGTCCCTGTCTGTCTGCCCTGGTCCCTGTCTGTCTGCCCTGGTCCCTGTCTGTCTGCTCTGGTCCCTGTCTGTCTGCTTTGGTCCTTGTCTGTCTGCTCTGGTCCCTGTCTGTCTGCTCTGGTCCCCGTCTGTCTGCCCTGGTCCCCGTGTATGTGCGCGTTGCAGAGAAACTCGCAAAATTACGAATCCCACTATGGCCACGCCAAGACCCGCCCTACGAAGCAGCTCGATTGGTTGGGGTTAGGCATTTCACCTCGAGTGGTTAAGGTTAGGTTTCGGTTAAAACGCAACACCCAGAATGGGTGCTGCGAGGGGCACGGGCACAAAGGGACCCCTGGTGTGAATAAAAACACTTTAAAGAACTCCTTAAAAAACCAGGTCCGGTTAAATAAAAATGACAGGGCTGTTAAAAAAAAAGGGGGTGGGGAGGGGGGGTTTGATATTAAAAGGAGGTTAAAAGAACCACTGGAAAGGCAGGACAGCGGGAATTTTAGGGTTAGGGGATTGGTCAGGGGATAGGACCTGTACATATAAGCATGGAGGCCTGGCCAATAGTAGTGTGTGAACGCTACTGAAGGGCGGGTCTTGGCGTGGCCATAGTGGGATTCGTAATATCGCGAGCCGCTCACAAGGCAGCCTCTCGGGAATTACGTCACACAACATAGTAGCCTACCGTAGTATTGTGTTGAGCAAAGTGCCGGTCAATTTAAGTAAACGCTCACCGCGCACTAGACCAGGACCTCCACTAGACCAGGACCTCCACTAGACCAAGACCTCCACTAGACCAGCACCTCCACTAGACCAGGACCTCCACTAGACCAAGACCTCCACTAGACCAGCACCTCCACTAGACCAGGACCTCCACTAGACCAGGACCTCCACTAGACCAGGACCTCCACTAGACCAGGACCTCCACTAGACCAAGACCTCCACTAGACCAGCACCTCCACTAGACCAAGACCTCCACTAGACCAGGACCTCCACTAGACCAAGACCGCGCACTAGACCAGGACCTCCACTAGACCAGGACCTCCACTAGACCAAGACCTCCACTAGACCAAGACCTCCACTAGACCAGCACCTCCACTAGATCAGCACCTCCACTAGACCAAGACCTCCACTAGACCAGGACCTCCACTAGACCAGCACCTCCACTAGACCAAGACCTCCACTTGACCAGGACCTCCACTAGACCAAGACCTCCACTAGACCAGGACCTCCACTAGACCAAGACCTCCACTAGACCAGCACCTCCACTAGACCAGCACCTCCACTAGACCAAGACCTCCACTAGACCAGGACCTCCACTAGACCAAGACCTCCACTAGACCAGGACCTCCACTAGACCAAGACCTCCACTAGACCAGCACCTCCACTAGACCAGCACCTCCACTAGACCAAGACCTCCACTAGACCAGGACCTCCACTAGACCAGGACCTCCACTAGACCAAGACCTCCACTAGACCAAGACCTCCACTAGACCAAGACCTCCACTAGACCAGGACCTCCACTAGACCAGGACCTCCACTAGACCAGGACCTCCACTAGACCAAGACCTGGTTACCACACAAGCTTTGTCATATTGCTCCTCATAACCACTGAAAACTGTCAAAAATCGAACCAGAAATGTGGTGATTGATCGTGGTTTAGGTACATTAAACCACGTTAAGCTTTTTTATGTCAGGATTTATAAAGCCCATGAGAACCGTTGGGAGTCAACCCACAGCCGCTCCGCTGCCCTGCTGAAAATGTGAAGCAGAAACGAGTCAGATGTCATGTAACCTCCATAATAATTGGACTTTTGGTTCGAATTGTTTACAGTTTTCAGTGGTTATGAGGAGCAATATGAGAGAGAAATTTGGTAATCATTGATCATTGTTTATGTACATTAAACCACGTTTTTATTCATTAGTAAGCTACGGGACAGCGTCTTTCAAACATGACTTGCGCGAAAGAGAGAAAAAAAAAAAAAAAAAGTATGAGTCATTGTACCCAGCACTTCTGGAAATGTACTTCCAAATGCGTCTCTGTCCAGCACATTTCAAACCAAACTGACTCCCATGGACCCGCGACTCAATCTGGAAAATAATTCAATTTCGTATTTTTGACCCTCTGAATTTACCGTTGGATACGCCTCGGCCATACCCGCCTCCACTAGACTTGTGTGTGTGTGTGTGTGTGAGAGCAAACCGTCCTTGTGCAATGCAAAACAGGCTCATTGCAGCCACTAATGCAGGGATAAATAGACTTGCCTTGCCAAATGGATTTCTGTTCTTTTCTTTTTTTAACAGATTGCAAAGTGGCATTTTTATTTCTTTTCTATTTTTGAACTTGATACAAATTTTGACACAGCTGCACTTTTATTTTCTTTATTTTTGAATTTGCGGTTATTTGATGTAGATAGTTAGTTGTAATTCGATACAACTTGTTACTTCAATAAATTGGAACATTTTAAGGTTGTTGGGGCGATGGGGGCAGGTGGGGCTTGAAAATTCCCCCTTGTCCAAAGTGGGGAATGACCGAAAAAGTTTGAGAACCACTGGTTTAAAGTGACTACAGTATATGTATGTTACATAAAGCCACTTTAACATTCGAACAAAAAACACATTCCCTCCAAAATAAAAGTTTTCTTTTTCCTCTCAGGCCTCCGTATCCTCTCCATGGATTTCCTAAAGGTCAGATTTGATGTGTATTTCACAGAGCAGGGGGAATGAGAGGGGGAAACGCCAGAGCAAGGGGAATGAGAGGGGCAAACGCTAGAGCAGGGGGAACGAGAGGGGGAAACGCCGGAGCAGGGGGAACGAGAGGGGGAAACATCAGAGCAGGGGGAATGAGAGGGGGAAACACCAGAGCAGGGGGAACGAGAGGGGGAAACATCAGAGCAGGGGGAATGAGAGGGGGAAACACCAGAGCAGGGGGAATGAGAGGGGGAAACACCAGAGCAGGGGGAACGAGAGGGGGAAACATCAGAGCAGGGGGAATGAGAGGGGGAAACACCAGAGCAGGGGAACGAGAGGGGAATGGGGGGAAACATCAGAGCAGGGGGAATGAGAGGGGGAAACACCAGAGCAGGGGAATGAGAGGGGAAACATCAGAGCAGGGGGAATCAGAGCAGGGGGAATGAGGCGGGAAACACCAGAGCAGGGGAACGAGAGGGGGAAACGCCAGAGCAAGGGGAATGAGAGGGGGAAACGCTAGAGCAGGGGGAACGAGAGGGGGAAACGCCAGAGCAAGGGGAATGAGAGGGGCAAACGCTAGAGCAGGGGGAACGAGAGGGGGAAACGCCAGAGCAGGGGGAACGAGAGGGGGGAACACCAGAGCAGGGGGAATGAGAGGGGGGAACACCAGAGCAGGGGGAATGAGAGGGGGGAACACCAGAGCAGGGGGAATGAGAGGGGGAAACGTAGCAGAAGATATTTGTTTTTAAACCAGAACGTTGTAAACGTAGCCTGAGATCTTACCTCGTTCTTCTCTTTGGACAGCAGGATGAAGCCGTTGTTGTCGACCAGGAAACAGTTGAGATCCTGAACAGGAAGCAGAAGGAAGAGGAAGGAAACAAAGAGGAAGTGTGTTTAGGTCTTGAACGGATGGAGCACAGAGGGCTGGACGATTCGAGGACAAAATGTAATTGCGATTTTTCTGCCAGATATTGCGATTGGATTTGCGACCTTTTTTTAAACTTCTTGTTGACGTTCAAAGTACTTTAAAACAAAACGAGACTAGCTCTCCCCTCCCTCCTCCTCATCCCGTCCCCCTCCCTTTTTACAGTGTGTTCAGGGGACAGGCAGCTAGCAGATAGTGAGGAGATGTTTTTTACAGTGTGCTCAGGGGACAGGCAGCTAGCAGATAGTGAGGAGATGTTTTTTACAGTGTGTTCAGGGGACAGGCAGCTAGCAGATAGTGAGGAGATGTTTTTTACAGTGTGTTCAGGGGACAGACAGCAGGTCATGGAGCATTATAAATTGAGACACCATCAAAGCTGCTCTATGTATGCAAGGATGAGAACATAGATATGAATTTACAGTGAGATATCACCAGCCTTCCAAGTTATATGTAACATTATTCCAGCATTCATCTTATAAAAAAACAGTAAATATAATAACAAAAAGAGGAATAAATAATGTGAAACGAAAGGGTACACCAAACATTCAACTAAATAGTGCACAT
Source organism: Perca flavescens (assembly GCF_004354835.1). Taxonomy (NCBI): domain Eukaryota; kingdom Metazoa; phylum Chordata; class Actinopteri; order Perciformes; family Percidae; genus Perca; species Perca flavescens. The sequence goes on from NC_041338.1 coordinate 35,141,268, forward strand.
TCCATTAGTTGCAGCCTTCACGATTGGCTAGTCACATTCTTTCAAAATGGCAACTTTGATTTGAAAACGATCAATCGTTCAGGCCTATCGGAGGGTTACTTACAGCACTGTCACAGCTGAGAGGACACACGCCTTCGATGGCTGAACACTGAGAGAGAGAGAGAGAGAGAGAGAGAGAGAGAGAGGGGTCAGAGGTCATCACGTCTTCACCAACAGGAGGAACAAGCTGAGAATAAAGGAAGGGATGAAATCAATCATCAATAATCAGTGTTTACTCACATCTGTGTCGCTGGGCTGGAAGCAACAGTGACAAGAGTCGAGGAAGATGAGGAGGAGAAGTAAAAAAACCCAGTAGAGATAATTGTATTAAGATCATTAAAATGCAAATTGAAAAAAATATCGGTTACACATTACTTGAAGGTATCTACAGAGTGACGTGATACTGTCATGAACGTGTCATAAACATTATAAACAAGTCACGAACGTTTGTAGCCTGAGAAAACCTCACGAACTTCCGGCAAATTTGACTTTTGCTCTGCAAGTCACTCTGGCAAAGAGCCCATTCGAGCCCATTTCCAATTTCTCCAAATCGAAGCACCAATCACAACCGTTGAGGTGGGGTTTACACCAATCACAACCGTTGAGGAGGGCTCTAGACCAATCACAACAGTTGAGGCGGCTTTACACCAATCACAACCATTGAGGAGGGCTCTACACCAATCACAACCGTTGAGGAGGGCTCTACACCAATCACAGCCGTTGAGGAGGGCTCTACACCAATCACAGCCGTTGAGGCGGGCTTTACACCAATCACAACCGTTGAGGAGGGCTCTACACCAATCACAACCATTGAGGAGGGCTCTAGACCAATCACAACAGTTGAGGCGGCTTTACACCAATCAGAACCGTTGAGGAGGGCTCTACACCAATCACAACCGTTGAGGAGGGCTCTACACCAATCACAACCGTTGAGGAGGGCTCTACACCAATCACAACCGTTGAGGAGGGCTCTACACCAATCACAACCGTTGAGGAGGGCTCTACACCAATCACAACCGTTGAGGCGGGCTCTAGACCAATCACAACCGTTGAGGCGGGCTCTACACCAATCACAACCGTTGAGGCGGGCTCTACACCAATCACAACCGTTGAGGCGGGATCTACACCAATCACAACCGTTGAGGCGGACTCTACACCAATCACAACCGTTGAGGCGGGCTCTACACCAATCACAACCGTTGAGGAGGGCTCTACACCAATCACAACCGTTGAGGAGGGCTCTACACCAATCACAACCGTTGAGGAGGGCTCTACACCAATCACAACCGTTGAGGCGGGCTCTACACCAATCACAACCGTTGAGGAGGGCTCTAGACCAATCACAACAGTTGAGGCGGCTTTACACCAATCAGAACCGTTGAGGCGGGCTCTACACCAATCACAACCGTTGAGGAGGGCTCTACACCAATCACAATCGTTGAGGCGGGCTCTAAACCAATCACAACCGTTGAGGAGGGCTCTAGACCAATCACAACAGTTGAGGAGGGCTTTACACCAATCACAACCCTTGAGGCGGGCTTTACACCAATCACAACCGTTGAGGCGGGCTCTACCAATCCAATCACAATCTAAACCAATCACAATCGTTGAGGCGGGCTCTAAACCAATCACAACCGTTGAGGCGGGATCTACACCAATCACAACCCTTGAGGCGGGCTTTACACCAATCACAACCCTTGAGGCGGGCTTTACACCAATCACAACCGTTGAGGAGGGCTCTACACCAATCACAACCGTTGAGGAGGGCTCTAGACCAATCACAACAGTTGAGGCGGCTTTACACCAATCAGAACCGTTGAGGCGGGCTCTACACCAATCACAACCGTTGAGGAGGGCTCTACACCAATCACAACCGTTGAGGAGGGCTCTAGACCAATCACAACAGTTGAAGAGGGCTTTACACCAATCACAACCCTTGAGGCGGGCTTTACACCAATCACAACCGTTGAGGCGGGCTCTACACCAATCACAATCGTTGAGGAGGGCTCTAAACCAATCACAACCGTTGAGGAGGGCTCTAAACCAATCACAACCGTTGAGGAGGGCTCTACACCAATCACAACCGTTGAGGAGGGCTCTAGACCAATCACAACAGTTGAGGCGGCTTTACACCAATCAGAACCGTTGAGGCGGGCTCTACACCAATCACAACCGTTGAGGAGGGCTCTAAACCAATCACAACCGTTGAGGAGGGCTCTACACCAATCACAACCGTTGAGGAGGGCTCTAGACCAATCACAACAGTTGAGGCGGCTTTACACCAATCAGAACCGTTGAGGCGGGCTCTACACCAATCACAATCGTTGAGGCGGGCTCTAAACCAATCACAACCGTTGAGGAGGGCTCTACACCAATCACAACCGTTGAGGAGGGCTCTAGACCAATCACAACAGTTGAGGAGGGCTCTACACCAATCACAATCGTTGAGGCGGGCTCTAAACCAATCACAACCGTTGAGGAGGGCTCTAAACCAATCACAACCGTTGAGGAGGGCTCTACACCAATCACAACCGTTGAGGAGGGCTCTAGACCAATCACAACAGTTGAGGCGGCTTTACACCAATCACATCCGTTGAGGCGGGCTCTACACCAATCACAACCGTTGAGGAGGGCTCTAGACCAATCACAACAGTTGAGGCGGCTTTACACCAATCACATCCGTTGAGGCGGGCTCTACACCAATCACAATCATTGAGGCGGGCTCTAAACCAATCACAACCGTTGAGGAGGGCTTTACACCAATCACAACCGTTGAGGCGGGCTCTACACGATAACGATAGCTTAGCGACGGCGAGCAGCTTCTTGTTTACATTCAACATGGCGGCCACCGAAGCGCAGCAGCCCGTTGATGCCGCTGTCGCTGCTACGTCACCCAGATCGTTGCTCTGATTGGTTGAAGGACTATCCAATCGCGCCCAGAGGCTTTTGAGCGGCGTCAGTTGGTGACGCCCCCTTTGGAAATGTGCTGTGAATGAAGCTTCCCCCAGACCCACTCTCAGTTACAGCTGAGAAGGCTCTGGTGTCAGCCAGGCTAAAACGTTCATGACATAACGTGTTTTTTCGGTTTTTGTCATGACCAGTTATGGTTATGGTCAGGGTTCATGTGTCATGACTGTGTCGTGTTCATGACACTGTCATGTCACTCTTCTGTAGAATATTTTAACATCCTAACAACATTGAAATCGAAACGTGAAAATGACTTCAAAGCTCTCTAACAGATTGTGTTGTGTTTGAAACTAATTGAATAACACTGTGTGAAAGTATGTCTTTGGAAACGAAAAATTTAAGATTTCAGTCCATCTAATCCGAACAAACAGACTGTTCATGTGAGATAGAAGAAAAGCCCGCCTTGATTCCGACTGACTTTCAGTTTTCACTGAACGGGAGAAACGTTTGTATGAATTCAGGAGGAGGTGTGAATCCGAGGCGACAGGATGTAAGTGACTCTGTGGATGACCACGTGGGCTCAAGTCAGCAGTGAAGCCGTCCTGTGAATACATTAAATGAGTGTCCCGTCACAGCTGTCGGCTCAAATTAATCATTTTATCTGCACCATCAACCTCTGCAGGACATCTGCACTCATTCAGCCACCGCTCTGCTTTACTTAACTGCAGGAGGCGCTCGCAAGGTCACTGTGTGTGTGTGTGTGTGTGTGTGTGTGTGTGTGTGTGTGTGAGTTTGTCAGCCTTATGTCAAATCTGGAGACACATTTTGTCAGAAGACTTTAAAGTCTGAAGTCAAACGAATGTCCCAGGGAGGCTGTAATGTTCATTACACATTAGGAAACACAAGTGTTTGATGGATTAAAATGGAGTCTTCTTTTATATTAGATCTTAAGAACTAGCGGAGTGAAAATAAAAACGGGTAAAGTTTGTCCTGAGGAGGGCGCCACAGACAAGATCAAGACGGTGCCTAAAAAAAACCTAAATGCCCCTAGTCGTCGGGGCAGAGGGTAAAGTAAAAAGAAATCTCTATTTCTACACCACTAACAAGGCTCAAAATAGCACCACACTTCCACGGTAGCATAATGAGGCTCCCTACATGTAAATAGAAGCATTGAGAACTTTGTAAGTGTACAGAGAGTTTATTAAAAACATAGTTTAGAAAGTACCGTTCACGTATACATGCTGGTGCCTTGTCTTTATAAACTATGCTTTATATGTGTATGTCTGTACATTTACAAAGTTCTCAATGCTTCGGTTTATTAACCCCTAGGTTCATTTTGCACCAGATTTCTCCTTTAACGCCATTTATTTAGAATTAGTGGACTGAAGCTCTCCTTTAATTTGAAGGATTAGAAAAGAGGCCACTTTAATTAAATAATGATAACTGTTCCAGAGCAGACTGAGAAACATTCGTCTTTCCCGTTGGTCTTTAACGGGTCAAATCAAGCTGCTTTATATCTCATTCTGTGCACATTCCACTTTAATCATTAATAGGAAAAAGTCAAAGGGACTTAATGCACACAATTAATGGGTTCCGCTCCCTAATGAAGTAAAAGGAAAATTAAAAAGATTGACCTCTGAATCCAGACGATTATTATTGGACAGTCCTTGGAAACTTGGTGACTTTCTTACTATTTGCTTTAGATTTCTTTCTACGTGAAGCAGTTTTACACTCCCAACCTGACCTAAAACGTTGTCGCCATAACGGTTAACAGTAGAACCCCGGTGGACAGCTGTTGTGGAGGTCGGTGTGTTTGAGGGGTCGAACTTTTGGCCTCTAAGCTGTATGTACTGGTGTGACGAGCACTTGGATGCAACGATGTCAAAGTTCACGCCCCCCAGTTTATTTTTTACTGCAGATGGACTGCGGAAACTTAAGCCCAGTTCAGACCAACGATTTGCAACGAGACAAAATCTTTGGAGAAAGTTGCAGCAGCGGTCTGAACCGTTCCGTCCCAGCTCGACACAAGCCAGTGGTTTCAACGGAGTATACAGCAGGACTTTGTACCGTGAAAAACACCAATAAATAGGGTTGGATACCGAAACCCGGTGCTTATACGGCACTTAGCAACCGGTATCTACCGGACCGAATAGCAACGCGGTGCGGTGTGGTGCAAGGGTGGCTCTGTGAGAGCACCCTAAATTTCGTTGTACCTTCACAGTGCAATGACAATAAAGGCTATTCTATTCTAATACTCGCCTAGCTGCTGACTATGTGTCTATGTGACTAGTGCCCTGCAGTGCCCTGCTACGCCATGAACTACTACAACTACTATTTCTAGTCACTGTTCCATTATCTTTATTGTGACGCTGTTCATCACACCTCCCACCAAGAGCCTGGGTCTGTCCCAGGTTTCTCCCTAAAAGGGAGTTTTACTAACCACTGTTGCACTAAATGCTTGCTCTTTGGGGGAATTACTGGAATTGTTGGGTCTTTGTAAACTATAGAGTGTGGTCTAGAGCTACTCTATCTGTAAAGTGTCCTGAGATAACTCTTGTTATGATTTGATACTCTAAATAAAATTGAATTGAAGGTGTAATTGCGATACCGCAATACCCTGAAACCGTGACATTTTTGCGGAAGGTTATATCATCCCGGCGCGTGCCTAGTTATGGTTCATGTTAAAGTGTCAACGTCCTCAAAAAAAGATAATCATATGTGAGAGTGAGTTTCTCTGGTCACCTGCTTGGCCACGGCCCAGAACCTCTTTTCCAGCAATTCCAAGGACAGCTGCACCCCGATCGCTAAAAATAGAAAACACAGACACCCATTAAAGACAGACGCAGGACACGACGGACTCTGCAGAGACGCACAGTTTGCTGTGTTTGTTGGGGAAAGGAGGAGGAGGAGGAGGAGGAGGAGGAGGACAGGAAATCAATGCGACCCCAGGTTCACCTCTGTCTGACGCTAATGACGGGATGTAAACAGTGATGAAGCTGATGGAGCGTGTGCTCCCTGCAGACAGGGGGTAATGACACCTTCAGTCCCTCAGTGATTAGCCTCTCATTGCCAGACCTTCCTCCACAGCGCTGCGGAGGAGGGTCTGGCTAGTCCACACACAGCATTCAGGGATAGGAGAAAATTGTGCTCTGGTTTATTGGCATTTCTTTCAACCAATCACAATCGCCTTGGGCGCTAAGTGCCGGACGGAGCCACGGTGCCTCTGCTAAATAGCCTCGGGAAGGAACTGGTTTTGGTGGAACGTGTGTACGTTCAAAAGTAGTTTTGGTCGTGCAACAGAAAACTGAGATTGGACTACTAGCTAGCTGACTGGATTTACCCTGCAGAGATCTGAGGAGCAGTTAAAGCTTAACTCTCGCCAAAATGCAACCTAGGGTCTTTTTGTGAATGTACCCTGAGCTAGGGGCACTTTCATGCTAGCCTCAAAATAGCTATTTATAAAACACTAAGAAGGCTCGACACAACATGAAACTTTGCTTCAAGTATCACCATGGGCTCTACACCTTAACGAAAGCGTTGACAACATCGGTTGCGTACCCAGAGTTTACTAAAAAGAAAGGTTTTGAACAACTCACCGTAGCTCTGGTTGTTTCCGGCCGCTACCACCTCGGCTTTCACAACGAGTCGATATCAAAACAAGTAGCCACAGATTTATTATATCCTTTCAGCACCGGTGTAGTTAAGGTGTAGAGCCCCTGGTGTTACTTCGAGCAATGTCTCATGTTGTGTTGAGCCTTCTTAGTTGTTTAAAAATAGCTATTTTGAGGCTAGTATAAAAGTGCCCCTAGCACTCCCATTCAAAAGGCCATTTGAGTGAAAAATGAGAAGACGGTAAATCTTAAAAGTGGCGCTTCCGTCCTAAATATGCTTTAAAACGAAAGTTTGACTCGGATACATTCACAAAAGGACCCTAGGTAGCATTTTGGCGAGAGTTACCCTTTAACCATAGTCCTCATAAATCCACCGGAGTTTAGAATAGCAACACAAAGAAATAGGAAGGGGATGGACAACCGGCCAAAATGAAGTCGGAGCAATGCTGGAAGTGGAACGTCAACGAATATATACTACATCGGTGCTAAACTGAAGCAGCTTTATTACTATGAGTATCACAGAGACGTACAGCGAAGATTCACAAGCAAGCTAGTCTGGATCAACGGAAGTACAGTACATTTCCAGGAATAACTGCCTGACCTTCTTCACCCTCACCTTCTGCTCTCTGTGTGTTGCCATTCTCAAACTCAAAATAATACTTTGAGCTAGCAAGCTACACGCAGACAAATTGCAAATTCTGAAGAAGATTTAGATGGTGCAACAAGGCAAGCCTGCTTGGTTTGTTAGGTGAATGACTGTAAAGATTTCCAAAGAATATGTTTGCAAATGTTCCACCAAAACAAGTTCCTTCCCGAGACTATTTAGCAAAGCCACCGTCGCTGCGTCCGGAGCTTAGTGCCGCCCAAGACGACTGTGATTGGTTTAAAGAAATGCAAACAACCCAGAGCGTTTATTTCCTATCCCAGAATACATTTGTCGTGGAGCCGGATGGCAATGGTAGACGAGGAGCATGCTGACGATCTGTGTAAAGTCTGATGTGTGTGAGAGGCGATTTTAAGACTTTACTGACCATGCAGTGGTGGAAAATACATGTACTTCAGTACTGAATTTAAATACAATTTTAAGGCACTTTTACTTTAATTGAGTATTTTCCTTTTATACTCCATTTAACGTCTACTCTCGTTTCTTCTTTCCCTTTAAAATAACTTTTTAACAGAGATAACATCAAAATTCAGACACCAAATGCTTTATTTACATTTCAAATAGTTTTAATATGACATAAATCAGGGGGTCTTCAATTAGTTTTCCAGTACAGAAAAGAGTCAGTGACCCTCGATCATTATTGAAGCCCAACGGTGCTATTAGGCTCTAAGTATTGAGTTGTTGCGTTTTTCTTTGGGCCCTCTGCCGTCTACTCAACAGTTAGATTGAAGAAGTTTAAATAAAGTATGATCAGCTGATATTCAAACAGTGCTAACCTGAGAATAACTGAGTATTGTAGCGCTTTGCTAAGTGCTGATTCGGGCTTGTTATTGGCTGCATTATTGTCAATGGGGGTAAGCTTCTCGGAACGCGTAGCTCCCATTGACATATATATAATGGACCAATAGACCCTGTTGCTCTGGACGGAGACCAGTGAAGGCTATTAGAAGTACCTTTCCGGTGATTTCTTGCTTTACTGAGCAGCCTCCAACTGACAGAGACAACGTAGATGTGACGTGAGCAACATGTCTGAAAGTGTGAAGTCTTCTGGTAGCTGTGCCGAGAGAAATCTCAATCATTCCCAATCTTACAGAGACGGAGAGTGTAGGTATATGTAAGGAGATAACATAGACACAGGCTAATTACTGATCACTAACATGATAGTTAACATTAGTAATTAAACCTAAACAGCTAATGTAAGTCCAAACTGCCTGTGAGCTTCTCCTGTACTATACGGTAATTCCTCTACTGTGTGACAGTAAGTCTCGTGGTTATGTCCCAATCGTTAGCCTATTTTTATAATAGCGTCTGCTACGGAGCCATAACGTGAGGTACAAGGTAATGGAGCCTTTTATACATTGTCGTGTTTCTTTAGAAATAAACAACGGACAAATAGAGTCTTTAAACACTTCAGATGTAAAGTTATTCGCTGTCAAAGTGACGTAAAAAAAAATGGCGGTCAGTGGAATGCTAACAGGAGGTGATCTCTTTGTAGCAAAAAAATGGCGCCATCGGAGGTTCGAGTTCTGAAGCGAAGCTTACCCCCTTGGTAGCTCCTATGGCGCCATTTTGATGCTAACAAGCCATCACCTCCCGTTAGCATCCCATTGACTCCCATTCATTTTGACGTCACTTTGACAGCGAATAACTTTACATCTGAAGTGTTTAAAGACTCTATTTGTCCGTTGTTTATTTCTAAAGAAACACCACAATGTATAAAAGGCTCCATTACCTCGTAGCTCATGTTATGGCTCCGTAGCAGACGCTTTTATAAAAATAGGCTAACGATTGTGTCCTAACCACGAGACTTACTGTCTCATAGTAGAGGAATTACGAGCGTGCGGATGTGTGTGTGCGTGCCAGTGCGTGTGTGCGTTCATGCGTGTGTGTGTGTGTGCGCGCGCACGTCACTGTGTGTGTCACTGTGTGTGTACACGTGCGTGTGTGTCTGTGTGCGTACGTGTATGTCAGTATGTGTTTGTGTCAAGTGTGCGGGTGTGTGTGCGTGCCACTGCGTGTGTGCATGCGTGTGTGTGCGTGACTGTGTGCACGCGTTAGTGTGTGTGTGTGTGCGCACGTGCGCGTCATTGTGTACGTGTGTGTGTGTGTGTGTGTGTGGGCATGTGTGTGCCACTGTGCTTGTGCCAGTGTGTGTGTGAAGAACAGTTTTCATTATTGAAGTGACCAGAACCACTTGGAGATATTCCTCTGGTCTGAGAGGAAACGGGCCCCGCTGGTCCTCTAAACGCCGCGGCTGCTGAGTGACGAGCTGACGGGGGCCACCGGCTCAGACCGGATCCTTGGACCTCTGCAGGCACGCTGGGTTTTTAATTGCTCTGCTATTGACTTTTCTTTAACAGTTCACAAACCTAGAATCAGGCGGTAGCAAGAAACACCCAAAATACAGTCGGTCTGAAACTGGATGTTTGATGTTTGAGAGTGAAAAATGCAATAACTAAGATTATCTTCCAATACGTATTTCTGACGAGGGCTTGCACAATATGAGAAAATTATGAGATGATGTTATCACAGATATTAAATCGGTTCTGCTGATTTCAGGCAGCACTGAACAAAAGAATGGCAGCAACATTTTAAAGTGCAGTTTTCAACGGATATTTTCCTCCCCGCTAACAGAAAAACCTCGGAGTGTAATGTCGCAGCCTTTCGCGACGTGTTTATTGCGCCGTTTGAACACAAAACGTGAAATGTTCGTTGATTAGGAGCATTTCTAATACGTTTTTTTTTTTTTAACATTGTGACCAAGATATCTTTTGAGCCGGAGACATTTCACATTTTGAAACTCACTACAAACCACGTATGACTCCTCGAACATTTCATTAGTATCTCTGTATTTACTTTCTTGTTATCAGACGACAACTACGCTGATTAAGACACACGCCACCGTTGAAAAGTTGGTAATCCGCTGCTGCGAAGCTTGATCGTGTCCAGTCGGATGTCTTTACAATATGTCTTTTGAAGCTTTTGTTGACGCTTTTGCCCCTTTTTTCGTTTCCAGTTTCTAAAAGTTGAGGGATTATCCTGCATTGAGTACTTTTGCTTTTAAAGGAACACGCCAACTTCTTGGGACTTTATCTTATTCACCGTACCCCCAGAGTAAGATAAGTCCATACATACCCTTTTCATCTCAGTGTGTGTCCCAACTCTGTCTGACGCCCCCAGCGCTAGCCTAGCTTAGCACTGATCCTGGAGGTAAATAGCTCCATCTAGCACTTATTGGGAGCAGTATTTAGTCACTTATTGGGAGCAGTAGGCCAGATGGAGCCGGTTACCTCCAGGATCTGTGCTAAGCTAGGCTAGATGGAGCCGGTAATCGCCAGGATCTGTGCTAAGCTAGGCTAGATGGAGCCGGTAATCGCCAGGATCTGTGCTAAGCTAGGCTAGATGGAGCCAGTTACCTCCAGGATCTGTGCTAAGCTAGGCTAGATGGAGCCGGTAATCGCCAGGATCTGTGCTAAGCTAGGCTAGATGGAGCCAGTTACCTCCAGGATCTGTGCTAGGCTAGATGGAGCCGGTTACCTCCAGGACCTGTGCTAAGCTAGGCTAGATGGAGCCGGTTACCTCCAGGACCTGTGCTAAGCTAGGCTAGATGGAGCCGGTTACCTCCAGGACCTGGGCTAAGCTAGGCTAGATGGAGCTGGTTACCTCCAGGATCTGTGCTAAGCTAGGCTAGATGGAGCCGGTTACCTCCAGGATCTGTGCTAAGCTAGGCTAGCGGTGGGTGCGTCAGACAGAGTTACGACACACATGGAGATGAGAAGGGTACGTACGGACTAATCTAACTCTGGGGGGTACGGGGAATAAGATAAAGTCCCAATAAGTTGGCGTGTTCCTTTAACACTTTAAGTACATTTTCCTGATGATAGTTAAAGACTTTTACTGAAGTAACATTTTCAATGCAGGACTTTTACTTGTAACAGAGTATTTTTTAACAGTGTGGTACTCTTACTTTAAGTACAGGATCTGAATACTTCTTCCACCACTGTATTACAGTGAAGAAGTGTGACGCTGCATTTCGTGTTCAGAGAGAGTTGTGACCTTTGGGTCCTTTAAAGCTCATAAGCCATCACTCTCCTTCATTCTTTTTTTAAAATAGCCTCTCTGCGGACTCAGTGGTCTGCGTCTTTGCTCTGCTGTTTGATTCCATTTGTTCCCCCCACCCTTTCCTGTCAACGGCGGCGCCGTCATCGCCCGCCCTTCAGCGCTGCAGCTGCACCGTTTCTGCTGCAGTCTGCACTCTCGGCGAGGGACAAAAAACACACCGCACACACTCAGCTACGGTGGCAAACGCACTGCAACTTAAGGAAACACACGCAAATAGACAAAACACAAGCAATGTAGAAAACATCTCCATAAATTTGACAACGCATGCACAGCACTCAGCAAAACGCGCTGCAAATACACACAACACAACCAAATACATAAATGCGCTGCGAATTACAGAAACGATGCAAAAAGAAAAGCACACAATCCCCGAAAACAAATGCAACACAAAAAAAACCGCTGCATCCAGATTACACAACAGAAGTTCTCCGTAAATGCTGCGCATATGTTGTCATATTAATGAAGATGTTTTCTTAATTTGTATGTGTTTTGTCTATTTGCGTGTGTTTCATTAAAGGTCCTATGACATGCTGCTTTTTGGATACTTTTATATAGGCCTTAGTGGTCCCCTAATACTGTATCTGAAGTCTCTTTTATATAGACCTTAGTGGTCCCCTAATACTGTATCTGAAGTCTCTTTTATATAGGCCTTAGTGGTCCCCTAATACTGTATCTGAAGTCTCTTTTATATAGACCTTAGTGGTCCCCTAATACTGTATCTGAAGTCTCTTTTATATAGACCTTACTGGTCCCCTAATACTGTATCTGAAGTCTCTTTTATATAGACCTTAGTGGTCCCCTAATACTGTATCTGAAGTCTCTTTTATATAGACCTTAGTGGTCCCCCAATACTGTATCTGAAGTCTCTTTTATATAGACCTTAGTGGTCCCCTAATACTGTATCTGAAGTCTCTTTTATATAGACCTTACTGGTCCCCTAATACTGTATCTGAAGTCTCTTTTATATAGACCTTAGTGGTCCCCTAATACTGTATCTGAAGTCTCTTTTATATAGACCTTAGTGGTCCCCTAATACTGTATCTGAAGTCTCTTTTATATAGACCTTAGTGGTCCCCTAATACTGTATCTGAAGTCTCTTTTATATAGACCTTAGTGGTCCCCTAATACTGTATATAATTTTCTGGGCGGGCAAAGCAGAGAAAGAGGAGGTAACCTTGCTCCTTATGACCTCATAAGGAGAAGAGTCCTGATTGGTCCATCTGAGCTTTCATTTTCTCAAAGGCAGAGCAGGATACCCAGGGCTCGGTTTACACCTATCACCATTTCTAGCCACTGGGGGACCATAGGCAGGCTGGGGGAACGCATATTAATGTTCAAAAAACCTCATGCCATGGGACCCTTAAGTTGCAGTGCGTTTGTCCCTGTCAGCCACCGTACTCATCCTACTTTACAACCTCACGTAAGTAGCTCGCAAATACCTCACGCTGTGAAAGAGGAAGTTCGTGATGACTAGTGTCGGGCATCGTTTTGATTTTTAACAATTGTGATTCCAATTCCGATTTTTCGATTCTGCTTGTTATCGGTTCTTGACTAGACGGATCACATGCTGAGTTCACAGATCAGAGGAAGATTTAACTTTGATTCAGTGGCGATTTTCCAAACCAGTCTCACAGCAGTTTGTGTAAATGTGCACGTTATTCTTAATCTATTGATACGTGTTCACGGAGACGTTTATCTCGTTTTTTTACGTGTAAATGTCACGTTATTTTCTCGGGGAAAGGACGGCGCGAGGCGACCCGCTGGGGACACCCCACAATAACGGGATGGCGGAGGTTGGGTTTAGGAAAAACCTTACGGGGGAAGGGCGCCTTAAACGCCGGGAGACGCGCCACATTAACACGCGAGACGCGATCCCCGCTCGCCGGGTGAAAGTCCTGTGTTGTTTGACCCATCCACCACCCCGACCAACCTCCCTACGCGGATTTTCGGCTTTTTATATCACGCCCTACCATTTTCGTGCTGTGGCCACAAAATATGCTTCCCATTGAAATACATTACTTCACATTTGAACACGTATCAATAGATTACAATAACGTCACATTTACACGAACTGCCATGAGACCAGGCTGGATTTGCGGTGTTCCCGGGCGTTTTCAATGGAAAATAAAGACTCAATTTAGAGCTCCGTGGCTGCGACGTAACAAGTGCCTTGAAGCACGGCGGCCTCTACGGAAGCCAAAACGTGTTAAATTTGTCGCGTAGATGGATAAAAAGTTACATTCGTATAATTTATGAATATTTTTCTTTCGCCAAACGTTAGATATCTACGCAGCTACAAGACATATTTAGTATCACAGAGATTAGTTTGGTTTCAACACGGCTTTTGTTTTCCCCTTCGTACAAAAGTATTGGCTGGATATGGATAGTTTCCTCTATAACACAGCATGTTGTATTCACAGATGTTAACTCCAGCTGTCAGATACGTGTAAAGTACGTTTTGCATCGTTTTTGGCCAATCGTCCAAACGAATCCTGTAAACGCACGGCCTGAAGACGCACTTTTTTTGAAACCTGGTCCCAGGGCGAAGACGCTTACTCCACGTTACGAGACACATCACGAGATTGGGTTCACGAGAACGAGACAAGATTTCTCGTCGAGGTGAAAAGTTGTCTCGTGAGGCGATGTGATGTCAGCGTGATGGAGCGTAAATTACTGTTGAAGATCCCCCTGCCACTTTTAAATCATTTGTGTGGCAACATTTTGGTTTTCCTGCGGAAATAATAAACGGCGAAAGTGTATGCAAAAACACTTACAGCACCTGGTGCCGTTTATTATTTCCACAGGAAAACCAAAATGTTGCCACACAAATGATTTAAAAGTGGCAGGGGTTAGAGCCCTGCAAGCCTGTCGGGGCCCGATGGGGCCCGGCAGGCTAAGCCCATTCGGGCCGGGCTCGGGTCGGACTCGGGCTTATTTTAGCTTCTCTCCTCATTGTGCCCATCTTAAGGCCGTTTTACAGTTGTGCGGAGGCTCCATGCAGAGCTCTCGCCGTAGCCTATGTAAGTGGCCTGATGTTTATACTTGTGCGCCTGTGTGTGCGTCGAGCTGCATGTGTGTGTGTGGGGAGTGTGTGGTAGAGGGAGAAGTGAGAGAGTGCCGGCGATCGGAGCGACTAGTGACTCTAGAGTCATAGTGACAGAAACAAAGTCTCTCTCCTGTGTTTTCTGACCACGGTGGGGAATCTGTAGCAGGAAAAGTTGGCCCTCTCCTTGATTTCATGTTGTTTATGGAGAAGGTGTGACGTGTGTGTGTTTGCGTGTGTAGCAGAGACAGAGCGCATCAGAGAACGCGCGAGTCAGAGAGAGCTTAAAGTGATTGATGTTGGTCTAGGGTCGGGCCGGGTTCGGGCTGAAAAAATTGCAGGGCTTGAACACCACGGGCCAGGGCTGGGTTAGGGCTGGAGTTTTTGGCCCGTGCAGGGCTCTAGCAGGGGGATCTTCAATAGTAATTTCACGCTCCATCACGCTGACATCACATCGCCTCACGAGACAACTTTTCACCTCGACGAGAAATCTCGTCACGTTTTAATCTCGCGAGATCTCGTACAACGAGATCTTGACACACCCCTATAAATTACATATATAAGGACAGATTTTGTATTGTTTGTTGGTCGCAGCGGTGTCTGTTAGCAGTTAGCTCGCTCGTTAGCCGCTGAACCGCAGAGGAATGTGGGCAGAACAAGCAGCGCCAGCTGTTGACCCGTGCAGGACTTCACCGTCAGCGGACTGGTTAGAGACCATGTGACCGACAGGTAACATACGCATACAACGTCACATCATAAATGATAGGGGGACCCAGCAACGGCGATTATGACCTTTTCCTCCATTTTCACGGAGCTAATGTTTTGGTAGCAACGAAAGTTTACATCGTATGTTTCTCTGGAATCAGCCAGCGAGAAGGACGTCTATATTCTGATTGGTTGCTGCCGTTTGCCGCTGCTTGCCGCTGAACCGCGTCATAGCTCATTACCATAAAGTTGACTTACTTTCAACTTTCGGATTGACGCTCAAAACGCGACGCCGACAGATTTGACGCTCCTTGCAGCTGAGAGAAGCTTCCATTGAAAATGAACGACTTCCGGTATCTTTAGAAGCTCAAGTCGGCGGCGGTTTGTACATACAGTTACGTATCGATGATGTCATCGCTACGCCCCTCGACCTCTAGCCTTCCTAATCCGTCCTAATCGTGGATGTATTAAGAGGACGGGCCCTGATGCCCACGACCACACGGCACTGTAGCAATCGAAGGTAGCATATAGCTAGCTAGCTTGTGTTTTTGATTTCTTCTTCTACGGTCTGTTTGTATACAGCGCGCAAGCTTTATGCGCATGCTCCACCTCTTCTTCTCCGTTTTTGGGTGAATTTCTGTAGCAGAAACAGCGCCACCTATAGCCCTGGAATATCAAGTAGCGTGTTGAGTCATTTACAAAATGGATCAACAAATGGGGTGGGGGGGAGATCATTTTGGTATGTGTGGACGTTGCCTCAGTCTCATCCTTTGACCAATCAAATGCATACAGTACACTGTCTACATTGCACACTGTCATTGTCTTTTTGTATTAGCGTCTGTATAGTTCGGTACAGTCCTGGAAAGAAATACTAGACATTACATATAACTACTCTCTCATACAAGTCTCTCTCCCTCTCTCTCTCTCTCCCTCTCCCTCTCTCTCTCTCTCTCCTTCTCTCTCTCTCTCTCCATTCAGAGCTCAGCCTGCAGCTGCAACACTCTGCTGTTACTATTTCTGTCAAACTGCTTTAATGCACATTACACGCTCAGTACAACACAGTTACTCTCTCTCTTACACACACACACACACACACACACACACCATTAGCAGCAGCATGTAGCTTCCCTAGCTCTCTCTCTCTCTCTCTCTCTCTCTCTCTCTCTTAAACACACACAGAAGCTGGCTCGGCTTGATTCGGGCGGCTGGGTGTGCGTCGGACGGAGCTCAGAGACAGAGCTGAGGGAGCAGCGATGTGGACGAAGAGGAGGAAGACGACGACGACGTTGAATCCGGAGTAAAACTCCTAATCCAGCTTCTGCTTTTAACCGACAGACGCTTTGAGATTCTGGGTTTTCGACGAGGAATCGAAGCTGCCGGCATTATTTTTTTTTTTAAATCCGAGACCAGTTTCTGTCCTTGAAGACAAAGTCTGGTTTCTGGGCTTTCAGATTTGTTCAGTTCAGATTATTTTTTTAGGTTTTTTTATCTTCTCTTCTGAACGCTGCAGATGTAGCAGAACAAGAACAGTTTCTGTCTTCTTTCTCTGTTTGGAGGCTGAAGCAGCAGAGCCGATGGTGAGCGGTGTGTGTGTGTGTGTGTGTGTGTGCGTAGATACTGAATTTACAGTTACGTGCATTGAAAGTGATAAAGAGTGTGTGTCCTGCATACACATACACTTACTAGTACTTGCTAAGTACTAGTGTACCATTGGTTTGTTTTTCCTCATTTGGGAAAATCTTAACGCTACGGAACAACGGACCTGCAACTAATGATCGTTTTCATTGTCAATCAATTGGAATTAATTTCTTCAACTAATTGGTGAATGGTCAACAAAATGTAAGAAAATTGTGAAAAAGCGTTCCCCCGTTTTCCCAGAGCCCGAGATGACGTCTTCAAACGTGTTACTTTGTCCCAACAACAGTTCAAAAGTGGCTTATAAAGTGACTTGATCCGCTTACTAATTATCAAATTAGCTCCCCTTTAGTCTTCTGCCAGTTGACACCACCGGTATTTTAGGGAATCGTGTGTTTTGCGTTAGTTCCTTTTTCCTGTTTCAACGCCCTAACGTCAGCTCCATAAAAGAAATGGTTTCGCTGTGGAACAACTCGACCGGTCTGCACAGAGGTGGATTGAATTTGGGATGAACCGGAGCACCGACTGTGTTCCTGACCTGATCTCCCCCCCCGACAGCAGTGTCGGGACTGTGCTCAGTTCTCTGTTACCCCTTTTCCACCAACAAGAACCAGGTGCTGGTTCAGATCTGGAGCTAGTGCCGGTTCGGAGTTGGTTCGACCGACAAGCCTCCAAAAGAACCGGTTTGCTTCTCCACAGACGCTAAAGAGCCGGCACAGAGCCGGGTCTTACGTCACTGTATAACGTCTCATCTTTCCCAGCAACGTTAGCGCTGCGGCGGCGCCAAACACAAACACACCATCAACAATGGCGGACGTTGCTTTGCTGCTGATGTTCGTGGCTTTGCGGACCGACATCCAAACTCGGCGGCTCCAACGTGTTTGCGCGGCTCGCCTTTATAGTGCAAGAAAGCAGCTCGTTTCCTCCTCCGACCACTGCTGTTATTGTTTCATCGCGTCCATCGTGTTTATCTGCTAATTCAACAAGTTTCTGTTCGTCTTGTTGGTCACGGTAACCCCTAACTTGTCTAACTCTGGGGGTTACGGTGAATAAGCTAAATTCCCAATAAGTTGCCGTGTTCCTTTAAGAACCACTTTTACCGGTTCGGAGCTGGTGCTTTTGGTGGTCAAAAAACAAAGAAGCGATTTGAAACCAGGCTCTGGCTCCGAACCAGCACCAGCTCTGCCTTGGTGGAAAAGGGGGTATGGGTGGCTGAATGAAGGCTCTCTCCCCACAGCCAGGTTCTGAAACCAGTTATAGCAGCATATTCATGCTCTTTGGTTTTTGGAAACGGGATGTTCCACAACCACATATCGCTGGAATTGTCGCCTGTCCGCATACTTTTGGCCAAGTCGGGCACAAGTGAATGCCTTTGCTTTAAATAGAGAGAGTCTAAAAGCATGTGTGTGTGTGTGTGTGCCCGTTGTTTACTTGCTCTCTCTTTGTGGTTTTCCTCGCTCGTCCCGCCTCAGCGTGGATGCTGCAGTGTGTTTGTGCTCTCGGCCCTTTATGGGCCGAATGCTCGGCTGCATCGGGGGCAGGGAACGGAGAGGGAAGGGGGGGGAGGCTGCCTGTCAGAGGCCATTACGCAGATATGACGCAGGATGCCACGTTAGAGCACGGAAAACCCGGAGCGATGCACTGCAGATGAAGCAGGGGGGACACATCGGCAGGACTTCAGTGACAAAACCCCAACCGCTGGGTTGTAAAATCGAGATAATAATCAACTTTTCCAAATGGAAAAAAATTCCCGTTTTGCTGCTTTTTTGTAACACAATGTTGACCCACGAACAGGTAGAGTGAACTTGAGGCCGGATGGGGTTGCTGCTTTTGATGCCCCGGGGGGCCGTGATAAAAGTTATAAAAACACATCGGTGGCATCGGTGATGTTTTCCAGAGATCTTTCATGGGATGTCCTAAGTTGGTGGAACGTTTGATCGATGAGAAGCAGAGCTAAGGTGATAGGTTGAGACGACGCCACAAAGACTCACGTTAGATGAGGTTAAATTAGCTGCTGAGAGCCAGACTCTGTATACAGTACAGGCCAAAAGTTTGGACTTCTCATTCAATGCGTTTCCTTTTTATTTTCATGACTATTTACATTGTAGATTCTCACTGAAGGCATCCAAACTATGAATGAACACATATGGAATTATGTACTTAACAAAAAAGTGTGAAATAACTGAAAACATGTCTTATATTTTAGATTCTTCAAAGTAGCCACCCTTTGCTTTTTTTGATAACTCTGCAAACCCTTGGTGTTCTCTCAATGAGCTTCATGAGGTAGTCACCTGAAATGGTTTTACCTTCACAGGTGTGCTTTGTCAGGGTTCATTAGTGGAATTTATTAATAAAAAAGCAAAGGGTGGCTACTTTGAAGAATCTAAAATATAAGACATGTTTTCAGTTATTTCACACTTTTTTGTTAAGTACATAATTCCATATGTGTTCATTCATAGTTTTGATGCCTTCAGTGAGAATCTACAATGTAAATAGTCATGAAAATAAAAATAAATAAAAAGGAAACGCATTGAATGAGAAGGTGTGTCCAAACTTTTGGCCTGCACTGTATATAATATGGCTTTATATCCTGCGGAACATTTGGGGAATGAGGAATCCCATTCACTTCAATTTGGTCAAAGATTTCTGGAGCAGCATCTAGTGGCCATTAGAGGAACTGCAGCTTACAGCACCTGAGAAACTAAATGTAGGCGTAGTTTTAAAACTAGTTCTTTCTTTACGTCAACTCGTACAGGGTCCCATGTTAAGGTTTTTTTTTACTTGTCCGGTCGGCAATTTTTTTGCACACCCCTAATATATATATAAAAAATATATGTATTAAGAGAGCTGGATATGGTGCCTGCTGGTTCCCAAGTATAGGACGATGGAACTGCAATGAAAAATAAGTCCCCCGTGGCCCCAATTATTTCCACATATAACTATATTACAATAGAGACATCAGTAAAAAACCTTCTTATAATACATCCACTGACCAAACCCACATAACAACTCTTCACTTTATATAAATGTTAACGTTAGCATGAGCACCAATATGGACAGACGAAAAAGATTACCAGCTGCAGAAACTCAAACTATATCAACTGAAAATCTAAAAGGAAATTGCCATTTTGCCAACATGGCGCTTAGCTCCCCAGATCATTAAACACACAATCGATCAGATTGATCAGAGATGAAACCATCAGTTCAGAGTTAAAAAAAGAAACCGAGAAATCTAGAGAAGCAGACCAATATCCTTATCAGCTGTTGGACGCCGATATAGTGCGTCATGCCACCATCTGTTTTTCGCCCCGAGTAGCTTGCAGGTTATCAGCTAACAAA
The DNA here is from genome assembly GCF_004354835.1 of Perca flavescens. Taxonomy (NCBI): domain Eukaryota; kingdom Metazoa; phylum Chordata; class Actinopteri; order Perciformes; family Percidae; genus Perca; species Perca flavescens. The sequence continues at coordinate 35,161,333 of NC_041338.1, forward strand.
TGTAGAGCTGTGTATTTGCAAACAGCTCCTGTGAATGTGCTTTAGAGTCTCAACCAAACAGCAGACGTGCGATGATAACGCGAAAAAGAACATAAATTAACTACTTTAACAGAGACTTTCTTTAGGGCTTTCTTACGTGGTATCGGATCGGTGCATGAACTCCAGTACTTCCCGATACCAGTGTTTTAGGCAGCATCGGAGCCGATACCGATACTGCCTAACGGTTCATGTCCATGTTTCACAAAGAGTTTAACCTGAGCCAGACCAACAACAAAGATAGAAATCATATCCCATCCATACAGGGATAGTAGTATACAGCTGTTAAAACATAATAAAATATATGACACACTGGTATCGGATTGGTACTCGGTATCGGCCGATACACAAGTTCAGGAATCGGTATCGGGAAGCAAAAAATGGTATCGGGCCATCTCTATTTTTAACAAGTGGTTGCGACGACTGTCTGCTCCCAAAAACTCCATAAAAATCAACCACTGAAGGAACGGAGGATATTTTTCTCCTCGCTAACTGTAGAAGCATTTTCTAAACTGTCATTAAACTGTCAACATTAGTTAACAGTGGAGCAGGAAACCCAATCGTGATGCGACATAAAAATCCGCACCTGAGTAGCCTGCCCCCCCCCCGCCATCTTTCATCATTGACATCCTTAAATGAAACAAATACAGTGTGACTCACGGATCAACCTGCTGGGTAAAGTTTGACTTTAAGGTGAATGTGGCGTCACCCAGCAATCCCTCTATGCTCTTGGTGGAGTCTTTAGAAGACACGAGCCCAACAAGAAAAGAGTAGCGCAGAGACGAGGGGCACGCTCAAAGACACTAGTGAATGAGGATGGGAGAAGCAGCCGGGAGCAACTTCAGCTCTTGATAAACAGAAGATGACATGCCAAAACCTCTACGGTTGCTCTTGTTTTGGTCCTCGGCCTGCAAGTTCAGAAGCGTTTGAGTGTGTGTCAGCATGTAACAGTGGGCGCGTGGAGCGTGTTGATTAGGGCTGTCCTCCATTTCAAAAATTCTTAGTCGGATAACCACGGAAAACGATTTTGTCAACCAATCGATTAGGTGATTTAATCGACAGATCTGAGTCTCTCAAAGTCACAAACAATCATGCAAAAGCACCACTTTAAATCTTGTGTTTACCAGAGGTCAGTCTTGCATTGCCAGACCTTCCTCCACAGCGGCGCGGAGAAGCATTTCCTTTAAACCAATCACTATCGCTAAGTGCCGGACGCAGCCACGGTGCCGCTGCAAAATAGCCTCGGTAAAGGAACTTGTTTTGGTGGAACATGTGGACGTTCAAAATTAGTTTTAGTTGTGCGAGAGAAAACTCAGATTGGACAGATAGTCTAGAGCCAATACTGTGTCTGAAGTCTCTTTTATATAGACCTTAGTGGTCCCCTAATACTGTATCTGAAGTCTCTTTTATATAGACCTTAGTGGTCCCCTAATACTGTATCTGAAGTCTTTTATATAGACCTTAGTGGTCCCCTAATACTGTATCTGAAGTCTCTTTTATATAGACCTTAGTGGTCCCCTAATACTGTATCTGAAGTCTCTTTTATATAGACCTTAGTGGTCCTCTAATACTGTATCTGAAGTCTTTTATATAGACCTTAGTGGTCCCCTAATACTGTATCTGAAGTCTCTTTTATATAGACCTTAGTGGTCCCCTAATACTGTATCTGAAGTCTCTTTTATATAGACCTTAGTGGTCCCCTAATACTGTATCTGAAGTCTCTTTCCCGAAATTCAGCCTTGGTGCAGAATTACAGCCAGTAGAGCCGATAAGGTTTCCTTCGGATGTGCCATTTCTGTCTGTAGCTTTAAATGCTATTGAGGAGGGGAGAGGGGGGGCAAGGTGGAGGGTGGGGGTGTGGCATGGACCAACTGCCATGCTTCGCTTGGCAGTTCTCTCTTCTCTCTTTCTCTCTCTCTCATGGGCGGGCCAAATTCTCTGGGTGGGCAACGCAGAGAAAGGGGAGGTAACCTTGCTCCTTATGACCTCATAAGGAGGAGATTCCTGATTGGTCCATCTGAGCTTTCATTTTCTCAAAGGCAGAGCAGGATACCCAGGGCTCGGTTTACACCTATCACCATTTCTAGCCACTGGGGGGACCAAGGGCAGGCTGGGGGAACTCATATTAATGTTAAAAAACCTCATAAAGTGATATTTTCATGCCATGGGACCTTTAACACAAGATAATTTTTTACCTTGTGTTCCCACAACGTGTAATATGATTCAATGTCCATCGGTTTTCCCAACAGCGGCGAGAGGGGTCAGAGGTCATCTTCCCCATTAGATACGCTAGGATCCGATAAAGGCTCTGCTCATCCTCTTACAGGCGGCTGTAGTATGGGACCGACAGCTGTCACAGCTAACCTGCGTTACTAAGCCTGCAGACTCTTTCATTTTTATTTTCTTGCACAGCATGTTAGTATTGTGCTGCACCCACACTGGACCTGGAACCAATGGCTGATATGATAAAGACGTGGCTACAGTGTTGGGGGGGTGGAGCCTTGTTCTTTCCTGTCAGAGTTGCACAGTGGCGCATGAAGCCATCATGGAGCCAAAAATGACCCGGATGATCGCCGCTGCTTCCTCACTGTGCGGCCCATATAGCAGGCGCAGTAGAGACCTCTGCCGAGCCCGGCTACTTCACGTTTAGCTCTTCGCTAACTTGGCTTTTTTGCCATGTTAATCTATGGGAAAAAGTATTTTTGGGCCAGAAGGCATCACGTGACGGACACAGAAGTTGTAATTCCACCATTTGGCCACTACGTTCAATTAGCTTCAAAGCCCGGTGCACTTCCTGAGGGTCTGCTGGAACCGTCCAACAAGTCCTCATACTGTTAAGGACAAGAAAGGTTGCTTCCGGCTTGGTTGCTGAGGAAACAAACATCGGTTGCTTCAAGCTTTTTCTGGTGAGAAAAGTCTGCAGACGGCCTAAGCATCATTACTTATTGTACATTCTCTTCTGCACACATGTAGAACAAGTGCTTGTCATAGTCATCTAAGGCTCTGACTTTGCACTTCTGATTTCTGGTCTCCTGATGATGGTGAAGTGACGTCAAATGTTCTTCTGGGAGCCACATTGGCCTCCCATTATCCCCCTCCTCTACCTGCATTGTATTTCTTCCGTTTTGTAATCGGCCAGTTGGGGCCTGAAGGCACCTTGCTGCCTCACGCGGGCCGCAGAGGAGTGACTGGCATCATTGTGCCAACTGAACAAAAGACAGACCGGCAACAAAAGAAAGACCCTGAGGCAGCTTTTTCTCTGGCTCTTTATAGCACCTACAGACGGCTGATGGAGTGAGCACTTTTCTTTACCTCTGCATATCTCAGTGGCCATAACTGCCAGAGAGATCAGGAGGAGGAAAAACAGCGATATTAAAAACGATGGAATTATCAAAAAAAATGAAAAGGTTCTTCTCGATTGTGTGTGTGAAACAATGCTGACGCTGTATTGTATCCGCAACATACAGGAATTGCGCGTGGGCGTCAAGAAGACAGAAGTTGCTGGATGAAAACACAGAGGATTATTTCACTTTATCATGAAGCTTGTGTGTTCGCTCGGAGAGAGAAAGGCAAAGAATGAAAAAAAAGGATTGAGGACACGCGAAAAGCTGTGAGTTACAGCCCAACCTCGGCCTGTGATGCCTATGTGCCATAGATCAGCTCTGCCGGAGCCTAAGCTGTTGATGGTTTTTAATCAGTGCGCACCAAATACTGCACTTAATCTCGCATATCATGTTGCACTCTTTATGGCAGCTGAGAGGTTGGAGAAACAGGCCAGGGAAAAGAAAATCCTCCATTTAAATCCCCCGGTCCAGATGCAAAGCGTGGCGTGTGAACGAGCAAATCTTGTATTTGCCGGCAATGGAATGAATGGAAGAAAAGACGTGTGAAAGCTGAAAGAGAGCAAAGTGAATCCAAACAAAGCTCACGAAGGATTATCCTTTATCATCCTAGAGTAGTGAAGCGGAGGAGTCATTTCAGTCCATTCATTCTCTCATTTCTGTCTTATATAAATAACTCTCCTTGTTTTAATCACCAGTACAATTGCGTTCGGAAAACGTCAGTTGTTTGGAATAAAAAGTCCAAAGGTACAACTGATTGGAAACATCCAGCTGAAGATGACGTTTTGTATGAACCTGGTTAAACATTCAGCGGTTTTAAATCAGTTTACTTTCCCATTCTGGGTGAACTTCAGACAAATTCAGTTGCCATCGCAACGCGTTCCGAGTTTGGTGTCTGGTGTCTTTGCTACTAGCCTGGGAAAACGCAGCATGGTGGCTCAGTGGTTAGCACTTCTGCCTCACAGCATGAAGGTTCTGGGTTCAAATCCAGGTCCTTCCGGCCCTTTCTGTGAAGAGTTTGCATGTTCTCCCCGTGTTCGCGTGGGGATTCCTCCGGGTGCCCTCGGTTTCCTCCCACCATAAAGACATGCGCGCTAGGTAACTAGGACTACAGTTGAAAATTAGCCGACTGGCTAACACTGGCGCATTTACAGAAATGTTGATTAATGGGCATTTTCCAAATCAAAATAAATCTATCTATAAAAACCCTGACGAACTTCCAGCAAATTTGAGATTTGAGAGCCCATTCAAGCCCATTTCCAATTTCGATGCACCAATCACAACCGTTGAGACTTTACACGATGACAATAGCTCAGCATATTTTTGTTTACTTTCCACATGACGGACACCGAAGCGCAGCAGCCCGTTGATGCCGCTGTTGCTGCTACGGTTACAACTGAGAAGGGTCTGGGGTCAACCAGGCTACAGCTACAACAATAAATCAGCCGAGCTGATGTATTGGCCGATATTACCTTAGTGCAAATATATCGGTGCGTATCTCTGCTGAGTAACATGAATGAATTGTTGGTAAGGAAATGCCAAATGATGTTTCGCCAATATATTTTGCGCCCATCAGAGAGCACGGACCGTTTCCTCCATTTCTTCCCCGTTAAAGGGTGTTTTTTGGGAGGAGCTTTTTCCCTTTTCTAAATCGAGCGTCAGATAGAGGGTGTCTGTACAGATTGTAAAAGCCCCATCAGGCAAATTTGTGATGTTGGGTAGATCAAATTGAATTGAAAATCGATTTGAATTGAATAAAAGTTCATTGCTCAAGTGTAAAATGTCATGCTGACTACATATCCTGGTCACAAACAACTTTTTTATTCTCAAATATCGACCCAAAAATCCAGTATATGTCGCGCGGTAGTCTTTTGGTCACTGAGGCTGACGGCTACGGTAATATTTGGAGCCACTAGTTGTATGTTGTTGAAATATATCTAACAAGTTATGGTTGTTTAGTATCAATACATCATCCAGAAAAGTGACTCCTCTTGTTTCTCTGTTGAAGTACATTGAGGAAATCGTTGACAGAAAAGTTTTCAAATGTGAAATTACAGCTCTTTTCCCATTACAACATCTCTTATGCTGTCTCCTTTTTACTTTTGTCCAGGACGCAGTCCACAGCTGGACATTGGTGTGAACCGGCAGAGTACGGAGACAGCTGGATGAGAGTCTGAAGTTACAGTAGAGTCAATGTGACAGAGATGAAGAACCCGGACCAGTATGGAGGAAGTCACCTGGAGAGTCTGGGTGAGTCCGGTCAGAGAGACCGCAGAGAAGCACTTTTATGTCCGTGACTGCTGTTAGTCAGGCTGAGAGGAGATATCAGCCCTTATTTGGCTTACTTTTAGAGTCATCATATCATTTTCCAGAAATGTTTCTTTTGTGTATGACTTCCAAGAAACCGTAGGCTGAAAAGAGGAGGGTTTTTTGATATTATAATATCGTTGCACTGCTCACTAAGTTCAGTTGTCTGCAGACTTGACCTCCGATCTTTACTGATGAAATAAAGATCTTATTATTGCGCCAGCTCAGTCTCCTGATAATTAATTTATTAATGTTCGGCAACAGAAAAGCCCCAACACTTTAGCTTTCCTTCATTTTCTACGTAGTTTTCTCACTTGTTATTGTTGCAGTGTTGTTGTAACGTTTCTCCCTTCTAAGCTAAGTCAAGTTTATAGAAAAATCTGTTTCCCATGTCTTCCAGCGTGTGCTGCGCTGTCCAGTCTGGTGTTGGTTCTCCTGGGACTGCTGGGCTCGGTCCACGGCTGTCCTGGTGTCTGCACATGCTATGGTAACACCACTGACTGCTCCGCTGTGGGCCTTCTCTCTCTGAAGCCCATCCTGGGACTGCTGGACCAGGACTCTCTGATCCTCCGCCTACCCCACAACAACCTGTCGTCCCTGGGCACGGCCGACCTGTCCAACCTCAGCAGCCTGGACCTCCTGGATCTCTCCCAGAATCACTTTTCCACCCTGCAGCCTGGGGCTTTCTCGGGCCTGAGTGGCCTGCGCTGCCTCAATCTCTCTGCCAACTACCTCGGGGTTCGCCCGGTGACCCCTGACCCCAACAACGGCACAGAAGTCCTCCAGGACGGAAGCCAAGGGAGCGTTGGCCTGAGCAGGGACGTTTTCAGGGGGCTGTGGCGGCTGCGGGGGCTCGACCTGTCCTCCAACGGCCTCCTGTGGCTGCCCAAAGGCATGCTGGACGGGCTTCAGAGACTCGCCTGGCTGTCCTTGGCCAGCAACCGGCTGGCGGCCCTGGACAGAGTCACCTTCGAGCCCCTGGTGGGGCTACAGCAGCTCCGCCTGGCGGGAAACCCCTGGGAGTGCGACTGCAAGCTGAGAGACTTCAAGCACTGGATGGAGTGGATGATTTACAGGGGTGAGCAGAGCTGTTAGCGGGCCTCTCCGCATCTCAAATACTCTGAAGTTTGATAGGTTTGGCAGTCGGCTTTGAGACCGTACCGGAGCGAATGTCTTTGGATTTTTTGAGTCAGTACTTTCAAAGCTGTCTAATCGAAGCAATTAATCTCCGTTCTGCAGGATGGATGGATGCTGAGCAAAGACATCTAAGAATATAATGACCTCAATCCTTGCCTGTCTCTCCCGGTCTCTTTCCTCCACTACATCTTTTCGTTATTTTTTTTTTTTTTTTTTTTTTTTTAAATCGAGCCAAAGGTTATTGTACAGACAGTAACATAATTGAATCAATGCTTATTTTTGTAGGAAAGTGAAGGCAAGGTTACAATCACCAATCTGTACATAGGACATTTGGTGCCAATCCTTTCCCCATACCCTTCCCATTCCTCAACCTACAACTCTTACTCATTGAACTCACTAAAAATACAACAGTGCGTATTTGTATTTTACAACTTTCACTGTGTCAGGTATGACAGAAAGGGCTGCCAAATCTTACTATATTGTACTTAAATACGTATCTTATCCTTACCTGATGTAATGTAATAATCAGGACATGTAGCCACACTTTGCTTGTGGGAACCTATGTCCCTTTCTATGACATCAAAAGGTATTTCTTTTGCTGTGATGAGACAGTCAGAAAGGAAATGTTGCTGGAATTTGGTGATTTGGTTATATTTCCAAGGACAATCAGTAAAGCCCAGTTCAGATCAAATATTCCTAAAACCGTTTTAGAAAGTCACAGCGGTCTGAACCGGCCCGTCTCAGCTTGACTTAAACCAGCTGATGGTGTCAACTCAGCTGGTCGAGTCTCCACCAAGGTTGGGTACCGAAACCTGGTTCCACTATGGAACCGCTTCCTACGCAACCGGTAGTACTCGGACCGGATTAGAACGCAAATTTCGGTAACTCATTTCGGTTCCACTTAATGTGTTGACTGAAATATTTTCCCTCTGTTGCTCCGAAACGACCGTGAAAATATCGCCCTTTCTCTGTAGTCTACCGTTAGCTAGCTATCGTAAATGTAGGCTACTTTTAAAATGCCATATTTTCCCCTCTGGGCTCACCAAAACGGACGTAAAAGCATATTAAACGTTCACTGCAAGTGAACGCTAGTAAAAATATTACATGTTTGATGTAATTTTTTCAGTTGTTCAAGAATCAGTTTAGGAATCGTTTTAAAAAGTACCGGTTCGGCATCGGAATCGTAAAAATCCAAACGATAACCGACCCTAGTATCCAGAGGCTGGTTTAAGAACGTGAGAAACGTGGTCGAAAAGGCAGAGTTTTAGACGGAGGCTCAACGAGCGCTCACGATGCACGGTATCTGGTGGAGCGAGCTAGAGAGTGACTGAAGAGAGGGAGCGGCGAAGCAGTGAATCTCAAAAATAAAACGTTTTCGCCGATTCATCACCAGAAATGCAGCTGTAGCAAGTTTCTCACTACCACTAACGTTATCCACACTCATATTTTTAGACGCAACAAATGATATATCCAGCTACAAAGAAGCCTGGAAGTGGGAAGTTAGGACGGAAGTACAAACAGTCGTTGCTGTGGAGATGAAACACCGTCTCGTCTCATTGGTGTAAACTGGCTACAAGCAAGCAAGTAGTTGCAAGTTTCAACCTCGGCTTGTCACAAATCTTTGGTCTGAACTGGGCTTTAAGGGTCTGGTTCAAATGGAGTGTGTTTGCGAAACAAATATGTTTTTAAGTCCAGAAAGATGTAATTTGCACATGGTACGAAATTATGAAAAAAAAAGGGCTGCTTATGAGGAGTGACATTAATCACACATGGGTGTTTTACCTCAAAGTAGTGAAGTCTGTGTAGCATCTTAAAGGAATACGCCACCGTTTGGTCTCCCCTGGCTGTAGATAGGTGGGCCAACGCATTTTTGTCTCAGTTCAAGTAATTAGGTTGTTTTTTTGTCTTTTGCTGGCTCACTTTTACTCACAACATGCTAACCGGCAACATAGGATTCCATTCACTACGCTAAGCTAACTAGCGGCGGCGCTGCCGAGGTTGCACTGGACTAGAACAATGCATGCACAAAAAATGCGTTGGCCCACCTATCTACAGCTAGGGGAGACCCCACCTATCTACAGCTAGGGGAGACCCCACCTATCTACAGCTAGAGGAGACCCCACCTATCTACAGCTAGGGGAGACCCCACCTATCTCCAGCTAGAGGAGACCCCGCCTATCTACAGCTAGAGGAGACCCCACCTATCTACAGCTAGAGGAGACCCCACCTATCTACAGCTAGAGGAGACCGTGATAAGCCCTATTTCAACAAACGGTGGTGTATCCCTTTTAAACTCTGTATAATGCAGTGTCTGGCATTATCTGAACAGTTATGTATACAGTACAGGCCAAAAGTTTGGACACACCTTCTCATTCAATGTGTTTCTTTATTTTCATGACTATTTACATTGTAGATTCTCACTGAAGGCATCAAAACTATGAATGAACACATATGGAATTATGTACTTAACAAAAAAGTGTGAAATAACTGAAAACATGTCTTATATTTTAGATTCTTCAAAGTAGCCACCCTTTGCTTTTTTTGATAACTCTGCAAACCCTTGGTGTTCTCTCAATGAGCTTCATGAGGTAGTCACCTGAAATGGTTTTACCTTCACAGGTGTGGTGTGCTTTGTAATTAGTGGAATTTTTTCCCTTATTAATAAAAAAAGCAAAGGGTGGCTACTTTGAAGAATGTTTTCAGTTATTTCACCCTTTTTTGTTAAGTACATAATTCCATTTGTGTTCATTCATAGTTTTGATGCCTTCAGTGAGAATCTACAATGTAAATAGCCGTGAAAATAAAAAGGAAACGCATTGAATGAGAAGGTGTGTCCAAACTTTTGGCCTGTACTGTACGTTCACTACATCTTTTCCATCCCTCTTCTTCTTTTTCTGTGTTTCCCCCTCTCCGTCTCCTTTACAGATGGGCAGGTAGATGCGATGCAGTGCAGTCTCCCGGGGGATCTGAAGGGCAGGGACATCCGCAGCGTGCCAGCAGAGATGTTCAGCTACTGCCTGCCGTCTGTGACCAAAGAGGGCGCGCCGGGCTACGCCACGCGCCCTCCGTGCCCGCCCGGCCGCATCAGCGGCAACGACGAGTGCATCCGCCAGCGCTACCGGCCCGTCAGCGTCCGGCGAGCGCATGGCACGCAGATCGTCGCGGGCGTGATTTGCGGCACGGTGTGCGTCATGATGGTGGTGGCGGCGACGTACGGCTGCGTCTACGCCTCCCTGATGGCGCGCTACCAGAGGGAGATGAAGAGTCGCGGGCAGCCGCTGATGGCCGAGTCCGGAGGAGACACGGACCTGGAGGACGGGGAGGTGTCCTCGCCGACCTCTCCGCGGGAGTCGCCGCCCAAAGAGGGCTGCGGCATCGTGCACGGATATCGAATCAGCAGCTTCTGACCAGGACGCTCTGGTAGAGCTGGCCGATATGGAGAAAATCAAATATCAAGATATTTCTTACCAAATACAGTACAGGCCAAAAGTTTGGACACACCTTCTCATACAATGCGTTTCCTTTTTATTTTCATGACTATTTACATTGTAGATTCTCACTGAAGGCATCAAAACTATGAATGAACACATATGGAATTATGTACTTAACAAAAAAGTGTGAAATAACTGAAAACATGTCTTATATTTTAGATTCTTCAAAGTAGCCACCCTTTGCTTTTTTATTAATAAGGGAACAAACTTCCACTAATTAACCCTGACAAAGCACACCTGTGAAGGTAAAACCATTTCAGGTGACTACCTCATGAAGCTCATTGAGAGAACACCAAGGGTTTGCAGAGTTATCAAAAAAAGCAAAGGGTGGCTACTTTGAAGAATCTAAAATATAAGACATGTTTTCAGTTATTTCACACTTTTTTGTTAAGTACATAATTCCATATGTGTTCATTCATAGTTTTGATGCCTTCAGTGAGAATCTACAATGTAAATAGTCATAAAAATAAAGAAACACATTGAATGAGAAGGTGTGTCCAAACTTTTGGCCTGTACTGTACATCGATGTCGATATTGTGGCGATATTGAAGGGTTGACTATCGGTGCTTTCACAAAATATTTACACAATGACAGTTTAGATGAATAATCACCAATAATGTGGATACCATGACTAGGTGGGTAAAGGCAAATAATAAACAGTAAGTAAGTCCAGAAAACTACATCACTTTACTGTAATGCAGCCTTTTTAACCAGGAAAAGACAACACGTGTGACATTACGATATCCAAAATGTAAGACGATATCTAGTCTGTTATCACCATATCGATATATTGCCCAGCTCTACGCTCTGCCTGCTTCTGCTCCTCGGCTCTCATCGGTGATGAGACGACATCCGCAGGGAGAAGCCCTGCAGCTCTGGGACTGTGCTGAAAAGCCTCTGGGAGGGGGGGGGGGCTGATCGTACAGCTAACAGAGTGGACTAAAAGTCAGTGAAAGTGTGTAGTCCATATCGACGACGTCGCATTAAGGGATTGTTCCGGGAGGGTCTTCTGGATGTCCCTCATTTTTCGGGCCGGATCTCCGTCACCTACCGCCTCTGGTGTGTTCTAAACTCTGGTTGATTCTGACAATCAAATTATATTCATCTTTTTATTTATTTTTAGTTAAATTCTCATCACACGGGCGCCCGGATAGCTCAGGTGGTAGAGCGGGCGCCCATATATAGAGGTTTACACCTTGATGCAGCGGGCCCGGGTTCGACTCCGACCTGCGGCCCTTTGCTGCATGTCATTCCCCCTCTCTCTCCCCTTTCATTTCTTCAGCTCCCCTGTCAATAAAGGCCTAAAAATGCCCCCAAAAATAATCTTCTAAAAAAAATACACAGCCATTATAATCCCGGAGCTCGCCTAGCCCACGAGCACATGTTCCACCAAAACAAAAATCCTTCCCGAGGCTATTTTGCAGTCTTTTTGTCTTTTTGTCTTTTTTCTCGTTTTTCTCCAATCCCAGAATGCTGCGTGGACTAGCCAGACCCTCCTCCTCCTCCTCCTCTTCCTCCTCCTCCGCAGCGCTGTGGAGGAAGGTCCGGCAACGCGAGACTAGTGGAACTGGAATGCTGCGGCACTTCTTCTTTTTTAATGTATGGATGCTCTGTGAATTGGTATTCCCCACGCTCCATCTCTCAGACCCCCTTTGAAGCTGCTGGTTGGCACTTCTGCTTTACTTCCCTTCCCCTCTGTGTTTTTGTTCCATCTTTAGAAAAATGAAAACTTGTCGTTCATGCTGTCTGTCGTCTGTATCCGAGCCCGACGAGCACAAGCTCCAAATATACGTACAAATGTCTGTGAATCTGTGAAATGTGAAATTTCTCCTGCTGTTTGCTGCACCCAACCTCTTGTTTTCTTGATCAGTTATGTGTATTTTATGTTATCTGTAACATGAGCACTTTGAGAAATAGATCATCCTCTGAATTCCCACTTTATACCCTGTTAAGAGTCCCGCAGCTGTCAAATTCAAGCTCCATCGGCGAGGTAAACTGTCCTCAAACGACGCCAGAACTGTACTGCCACCCAGAGGGCAAGCTGTGGAGCTGCAGCAGCTTTCAATCCAGCACAAACAAACAATAATTCCCAACCAAAGGAAAGTCAGAGATGCTGAGTGAAAGTGTGTGAGGGTATCAGCTCACATATATCGTAATGCCCATGTGTTTTCATTTACTCTGTCCATATTTTCTGTGATAAGCACATGAAACGTTGTCTCAAATTCAACTCGAGAAGCTGTTACTTCACGCGGAAGACAATAAACTCTCTATTTATCTAAACTGGATTTTTTTTATTTTTTATTATTAAAAACACCACGATTTGACGGCCCCAGTTCAACATGACGACATCCGACAACAGCCAGTGAACCGATGTTCGTCAAACCACTGAAAAGAAGAGCCAGACTCACAGGATGAAATCGAAGGGAAAGAAAATTCAAAAGGATTCAACATCCACATGTTCTGAGGTTAAGACAAACCACATAATCAAGTCAAAAATCCTCGCCTCGCGAGTAGAGCTATGTTAGAGTTATGATAAATATCGGCTAGATTTTCTCTTCAAAACAAACCAAAGCAAACCTTCTATGGTCATCTGGTCATTTTCTCCAACATTTACAGATTTGTTTCAGTCTATTCTTCTCATTCTTTCAAGAATGGGCCTAATAAGGAAACCATAGATCAACGAGCAAATACAATAATGAAACAGAAAGCCACGACATATCCAAGACCAGAGAGATATCACAATAACGTTTGAAATATTCCAAATATCCATGACTCTTTTTATTCACTGTTCCCTTCTACTTATTCAGTTACTTAATTTCCTTTAATCTAGATTTGTATTTGTTTTCGGACAAAACGATCAGACCACAGACCACAAACTCATCGAACATTACAATAGAAAGTACAACAGACAGACCCTAATCCTAACCCTTACCCACACACACACACACACACACACACACACACACACACACACACACACACACACACACACACAGGTTTGTGGCACTGTGTGGGGACCCCATCATTTACATAATGCATTCCCTAGCCCCTTACCCTAACCTTAACCATCACAACTAAATGCCTAACCTTAACCCTTACCCTAACCTTAACCATCACAACTAAATGCCTAACCTTAACCCTTACCCTCACCCTAACCATCACAACTAAATGCCTAACCTTAACCCTTACCCTAACCCTAACCATCACAACTAAATGCCTAACCTTAACCCTTACCCTAACCCTAACCATAACCTAATTCTAACCCTAATCCTAAAACCAAGTCTTAACCCTCAAACAGCCCTTTAAACTTGTTGGGTCCAGCATTTTGGCCCCACAAAGCTGTCGGGACCCCACAAGTATCCCGGTTTTTGGACCCCATGAATATAGTTTAACAAGAACACACACACACGCACACACACGCTATTAGCAGCAGCATGTGGCAATATTCGAATAAATAAAAAAGATAAATTCAGTCTCTTGCTGCTTTTAATCCTCCCGCGCCAGCTCCCTCCCCCATCTCCATCTCCTCCCTCGTATGTTTGTTTTTTAAGGATATAAAATGGCACACGCCCTGAGCTATCCTCCAGGCTCAACTTCTACTACTAAAACACAGCAGCGAACCGTGTGACTCACCTCCGGCCACGGCCGTCCTCCCGCCCGACGACACCGTCACCGCTGTCGTCGCTATCACGTACTTCACTCCTGTGGAGAGGACATTTACCGCCGGGTCAGCTGATTACAGACATATCTTTTAAGATTCAAGATTCAAAATCCTTTATTGATCCCACAATGAGGGCGTGCCCTGACAGTACGTAGGTAAGGACTACTAGCCAGTCAGAAGCAGAGTATGAGGGCGTGCCCTGACAGTACCTAGGTAAGGACTACTAGCCAGTCAGAAGCAGAGTATGAGGGCGTGCCCTGACAGTACGTAGGTAAGGACTACTAGCCAGTCAGAAGCAGAGTATGAGGGCGTGCCCTGACAGTACCTAGGTAAGGACTACTAGCCAGTCAGAAGCAGAGTACGAGGGTGTGCCAAGCTAGCAGCTAGGCGAGCATTATAACATTTGTTACAAAGTGACGCTCGTTTGTCACGGAAATAAAGACTATCTGTCCAATCTGAGTTTTCTGTTGCACGACTAGAACTACTTTTGAACGTACACGTGTTCCACCAAAACCAGTTCCTTCCTGAGACTATTCAGCAGAGGCACCGTGGCTCCGTCCGGCGCGGAGAACCGCCCAAGACGATTGTGATTGGTTGAACCCTTGTGTTGTCTTCCCGTCAACCGGCAATTTTGTGTTTTTCTGGGTTGAAATTTCAACATTTTGTTCTTCTGACGTTTTAGTTGATTTTATTCCAATGTTTTGTCACTTTTTTAATTATGTTTTTGTCATTTTTTAGCCGCTTTGGCAAAGTTTTAGAGTTTTTTTTGGTCACTTTTTTCAATTGATTTTTTTTTTTTTTTTTTGCGTTTTTGCAGCTTCCCCAACATTTGTCACTTTTTCCAACGTTCTTTTGTCAAAGTTCTTGTAAACGGGTCAAATTTAACATTTTACAATTTAACAAACAGGTCGGTTAAAGAAATGCCAAGAGCTCGTTTTTAACCATAGCGCTGTGTCAACTAGCCGGACCCTCCTCCGCAGTGCTGAGGAGGAAGCTCTGGAAAAGCGAGACTTTTAATAATTATTATTATAAGTATTATGTCTAATGATAATAATGATGACAATCTACTTGTTCTGTTGTTCCTTCACTAAATGTGGAGAGGTGGCGAGGAGACGCACCTTTGTCGTTGACGGTGTAGTAGTAGAAGCTTCCGGGAGTGTTTTCCACGGCCAGGCGGTACCACAGAGGGAAGTGATCGATGGTGAACAGGTTGTCCTTATCGACCTCAGTCAGAAACCGCCTGTCGGGTGGAAGATCACGCTGTCAGTACCCGATCCGTTCCACCCGCACAATCCGTTCTGCGCAAGCGCAAGATGTTCACGCATGCGCTGTGGTACGAGGATTTACAACACTACCCGATCTGTTCCCTAATGTCTGTTCCCACACTAGCCTCCAGCTAACCTTAGTTTAGCTAACAGCTAATTCGGCTAACCGCTAGCTGAGACAGCATGTAAACTTTAAAAGACCCTCAAAATAAAACTTGAAAATAAACGTTCACATATATAACAGCTGTTACGTCAGTTCTACTTTACTTGTGCTCTTTTAAAATACAATCATTCAATACTTGTCTTTATTGTTATTACTGCAAAGTCTTAATTTAGCTGTAGCCTGCTTTTCCCATTAAGTTTGACTTAACGTTATTTTTAGACTGAATCAAGCTGTCCATTCTGCCTGCAAGATCCGTTCTGCGCATGCGTTATTTTAGACTGAATCCAGCTGTCGGCTAGCGGTTAGCCAAATTAGCTGTTAGCTATCCCGGTGGAGGCTAGCGTGGAACAGATCGGGCAGGTCGTAAAACAGTATTATCATCTGCGCATACGTCATGGCATACGTGAACATCTTGCACATGCGCAGAACGGATCGTGCCGGTGGAACGGATCAGGTACTGACACGCCACATTTGACTTTGAAAACATAAAGCAGTTATAGCATTTCATTCCTGGTGTGTAGCATTATGTCTTTCACAAGGCTCAGGTGAACATGACTTGGGGCTTTTTAGTCTTGGAATGTAACTATGTACATTTACTCCAGTACTGTTACTTAAGTACAAATGTTGAGGTACTTGTACTCTACTTGAGTCTTTTCTTTTCATGCAACTTTCTACTTGAACTTTTTACTCCACTACATTCATCTGACAGCTTTAGTTTTTGGGTATTTTTACAGTGTGGTATTAGTACTTTGTAAATCTTTACAAGGTTTTCCCGAAAGAACCAAGCAGGCCTGCTTTGTTGCACCATCCAAAATTATTAAAACTTGCCATTTTCAACATGTAACGTTGCTCAGAAGTTCCAGTTAAAGGTGCTCTATGAGTTCCTGCATGGTTTCAGCGCGATTTCATTTTTTGTCTCTAATCGTCGGCATCTCTCCTTGATCTGCTAGCTGCCTGGCCCCTGAACACACCGTGAAGAAGCCCGGTATCAGGATACAACACAAGGGTCGTAAACGTCAAACAAACACTAGGGGGCACAGGCTGTGCACCAAAATGCAACTAACCACTCCAGCCAATCACTGACAAGATGGTTGGGGGATGGTGGTGGGGGTTAGTGTGTGTTTTTCACTGAAATTAATGGTGCGTTCTTTTTGTCCACCAAAGTCGATTTACGAGTCGTTTTCCGGATTCACGAACCGGAAGTTTCAAAAAGAACGCCACCGAGGTCGTATATATACGACTCGTCAAGTCGTCTGAACTCAGAGGACCCCAAGTTCACTTTCAAAGATGGCTACGTCGTGCATCACACGTAGTAAAAATTGTGGTTTTCTACAATTTTAAGCACTTTTGTCTTTGTTGTAACCAAATGAAGAAGTGGTACACATAGTGCTGTATACTGCTACCTATAGACATGTCTCTACAGTCTTATTAGGAGTTAAACATAGTGCTGTATACTGCTACC
>NC_041338.1:35183195-35218195 GCF_004354835.1 Perca flavescens
CGAGTGGGGTAAGGGCTAGGGGTGAAAACATACCCCTGTGAAATGAGACACCACTTGGTTACGGTTACGTCATCATACATCGTCACTAGCTGGCTGCCATGGAGTCCATTCAAGGCTAGTCAGAGAAAAGGGGGACTGTTGCGCAAATCAGCAATGCAACGTTAGCGTAGTAAACTAGCGATTTCTAAAAACATGGTTGCAAATATATATATGTACAGGACTGTTTAGAGCACAAAACAAGACTGTTGTAATTTTTTATCAATTATTTAAGTCGAAAATACTTATAGAATATATATATATATATATATATATATATAATATATATATATATATATATATATATATATATATATATATATATATACAGTACAGGCCAAAAGTTTGGACACACCTTCTCATACAATGCGTTTCCTTTTTATTTTCATGACTATTTACATTGTAGACTCTCACTGAAGGCATCAAAACTATGAATGAACACATGGAATTATGTTCTTAACAAAAAAGTGTGAAATAACTGAAAACATGTCTTATATTTTAGATTCCTCAAAGTAGCCACTCTTTGCTTTTTTATTAATAAGGGAAAAAATTCCACTAATTAACCCTGAAAAAGCACACCTGTGAAGTGAAAACCATTTCAGGTTCACTCATTGAGAGAACACCAAGGGTTTGCAGAGTTATCAAAAAAAAGCAAAGGGTGGCTACTTTGAAGAATCTAAAATATAAGACATGTTTTCAGTTATTTCACACTTTTTTGTTAAGTACATAATTCCATATGTGTTCATTCATAGTTTTGATGCCTTCAGTGAGAATCTACAATGTAAATAGTCATGACAATAAAGAAACACATTGAATGAGAAGGTGTGTCCAAACTTTTGGCCTGTACTGTGTATAAATATATATATATATATATATATATATATATATATATATATATATGAACGCCTAAAACTAAGGGGAAGGGGTAAGACAGAGAACTGGCATTCAGCAAAAAAATAATTGCTATCATTAGCTAAGATCTTAAGGCGTATGACTGGTAATTGTTCAGGTTGTTTAGATATGCCAAATTGTAATTATATAAGTGATTATTGGTCCGACTATATATTAATATTTCAACTGTTAGTTGTTGGCACTTGATCCGATACACCTTCATAGCAACAAAAATGGCAGAAAATATGTTTTGTGATAATAAAGAGGCATTGTTTACTTCATAGACTGTGTACCTCTGTTATTACATTATCTGGGTCACATGACAGTGATATACAACTAAAAGCTGTATCCTAGGATTCATTCAAAATTTTATTTAATTTGTTGAAAATGTTTTTGACTGAAAGCAACAATTACATTTTTTTAAATTGTAATTTATATTTCTACAGCAACATTTGGAATTGTTACGGATCTATTCATTGTATTTTTTTCTGATCCTACCTTCCTCCACGGAAACGTTCCCGATAAACATGAGGCTTCCGTGACCCCTCGTCAGCACCATGCCGAAGCTGCAGACACACACCACACACACACACACACACACACACAGAAGAGAGGTGACACAGAGAAACCCTCTACCTTTAACAACATATGAGGTAAAACACACACACACACACACACACACACACACACACACACACACACACACACACACACACACACACACACACACACACACACACACACACACACCCATACCTGAATGGATCAGCATTGAGAAGCTGTGTCCAGCTGATATATATGGAAGTATTTGAGTTACAAAAAACTCATAACGTTTCAACCGAACCAGGAAAGAAAATGCCTCTACACTCAATTGGATAGACCTACAACCAATCAGAACAACAGATAGACCTACAACCAATCAGAGCAACGGATAGACCTACAACCAATCAGAGCAACAGATAGACCTACAACCAATCAGAACAACAGATAGACCTACAACCAATCAGAGCAACGACCTACAACCAATCAGAACAACAGATAGACCTAAAACCAATCAGAGCAACGGAAAGACCTACAACCAATCAGAACAACAGATAGACCTACAACCAATCAGAGCAACAGATAGACCTACAACCAATAAGAGCAACAGATAGACCTACAACCAATCAGAGCAACGGATAATCCTACAACCAATCAGAGCAACGGATAGACCTACAACCAATCAGAGCAACGGATAGACCTACAACCAATCAGAGCAACGGATAATCTTACAACCAATCAGAGCAACGGATAGACCTACAACCAATCAGAGCAACGGATAGACCTACAACCAGTCAGAGCAACAGATAGACCTACAACCAATAAGAGCAACAGATAGACCTACAACCAATCAGAGCAACGGATAATCCTACAACCAATCAGAGCAACGGATAGACCTACAACCAATCAGAGAAACGGATATACCTACAACCAATCAGAGCAACGTATAGACCTACAACCAATCAGAGCAACGGATAGACCTACAACCAATTAGAGCAACGGATAGCCCTACAACCAATTAGAGCAACGGATAGACCTGCAACCAATCAGAGCAACGGATATACCTACAACCAATCAGAGCAACGTATAGACCTACAACCAATTAGAGCAACGGATAGACCTACAACCAATTAGAGCAACGGATAGACCTACAACCAATTAGAGCAACGGATAGACCTACAACCAATCAGAGCAACGGATAGACCTACAACCAATCAGAACAACAGATCCTGGAGGTAACCGGCTCCATCTAGCCTAGCTTAGCACAGATCCTGGAGGTAACCTGGCTCCATCTAGCCTAGCTTAGCACAGATCCTGGAGGTAACCGGCTCCATCTAGCCTAGCTTAGCACAGATCTTGCTCTGCTCCTCACCACGGGGCTTCTCAGGTGCTGCGAGCAAATCACTCCCCCCAAGTAGCTGAGATTAGCAGTGCTTTGCCTTCTGAGAATATAGTCCCCAGTATGTATACGGTTAGAAGATGGCTGTGTGTCATGTGACCTTGTTATTTGTACACGCTGTGACTATACAAATCAGAGGAACATGTTGGCGTTATTTAGTCACTTATTGGGAGCAGTAGGCTAGATGGAGCCGGTTACCTCCTGGATCTGTGCTAAGCTAGGCTAGATGGAGCCGGTTACCTCCAGGATCTGTGCTAAGCTAGGCTAGATGGAGCCGGTTACCTCCAGGATCTGTGCTAAGCTAGGCTAGATGGAGCCGGTTACCTCCAGGATCTGTGCTAAGCTAGGCTAGATGGAGCCGGTTACCTCCAGGATCTGTGCTAAGCTAGGCTAGATGGAGCCGGTTACCTCCAGGATCTGTGCTAAGCTAGGCTAGCGGTGGGTGCGTCAGACAGAGTTAGGACCAAGGGGGTAAGCTTCGCTTCAGAACTCGAACCTCCGATGGCGCCATTTTGTTGCTACAAAGGTATCACCTCCTGTTAGCGTTCCACTGACCGCCATTTTTTTTTTACGTCACTTGACAGCGAATAACTTTACATCTGAAGCGTTTAAAGACTCTATTTGTCCGTTGTTTATTTCTAAAGAAACACGACAATGTATAAAAGGCTCCATTACCTCGTAGCTCACGTTATGGCTCCGTAGCAGACGCTTTTATAAAAATAGGCTAACGATTGGGTCATAACCACGAGACTTACTGTCACACAGTAGAGGAATTACCGTATAGTACAGGAGAAGCTCACAGGCAGTTTGGACTTACATTAGCTGTTTAGGTTTAATTACTAATGTTAACTAGCATGTTAGTGATCAGTAATTAGCCTGTGTCTATGTTATCTCCTTACATATACCTACACTCTCCGTCTCTGTAAGATTGGGAATGATTGAAATTTCTCTCGGCACAGCTACCAGAAGACTTCACACTTTCAGACACGTTGCTCACGTCACATTTACGTTGTCTCTGTCAGTTTGAGGCTGCGCAGTAAAGGAAGAGATCACCGGAAAAGTGCTTCTAATAGCCTTCACTGGTCCCGTCCAGAGCAACGGGGTCTATTGGTCCATTATATATATGTCAATGGTTAGGACACGCACAGAGATGAGAAGGGTTTGGTTCGGTCTGCGTTCACACTGCACTTTGTCAAACACACCAAACACTGTAAACACATGTCACACGGCGGAAACAGTCACCGGTTTATCGGGCAGAATATCAGAGTGAAACTGGCCGAAACTTCTTGTCTGAGAAAACAGGAAGCAACATAAAATTCATAACGGCTTGGGTTTTCCGGTTTAGGGTTTCTCACATTTTAGAAGGCAGTGAACAATGTGAGCAGACTAGCGAGTGAAGGAGAAGGCCAAAAACTGCTGATTTACCTGAAAGGCGTCTCATCGATGTTTGTGTAGAAGTAGTCGTTGACGAGGTACAGGGGCCGTTTCTGTTGGAGGAGAAGGGAACAGCGTTGTGATGTCACAGCTGTCAGTCACCGTGGATACGGCTGTGTATTGGCAAGAATCTGGCGATACGATACGTATCACGATACATGGGTCACGATTCAATATATTGCAATATATTTCGATACTGTGCGTAAGGCGATATATTGGGATTTTTTTTTTAAAGTATAATTTTAGAAATACTAATATTTAAAAAAGATATGAAGTTTACTTTAGGTAAACAATTCAGTAGACAGAAAATCAAACTGCCAGTTTGGGATTGTGGTTACCAGGTTCTTAGTGATATAATGTTTATATGCTAATGTAGGCCAAAGTTCAGCCATGCTACGTTGTTAGCTACTGGCAAAAAGTCAGGCACTGCTAGGCACTTTTAGGCACTGCTAGGCACTGCTAGGCACTGCTAGGCACTGTTAGGCAAGGACACTGGTGGTGTGTCTCAGCATAGCCATCTAGCGATAGGGGGTTTAACACAACATAAACATGAACCACTGTCTTAAATGAATATATTTGCATGTAAAACGTGTTATATAGGAGTCCTCACTAAAATCATATAATGCAATTTAAAAATAAACTTGTTTGTTTTATTGTCAAAACAGAACAGAGGAACATCAAAATATATTTAAGTTCTGATAAATAAAATTTATAAAAATACAAACTTAAAGGTGCACTATGAGTTCCTGCATGGTTTAAGCGTGATTTCATTTTTTGTCTCAAATCGTAGTCATCTCTCCTTGATCCGCTAGCTGCCTGGTCCCTGAACACACGATGAAGAAGCCCGGTCTCGGGAGACAACACAGGGCTAGGTAACATCAAACAAACACTAGGGGGAACAGGCTGTGCACCTAAATACAACTAACCACGTTCCAGCCAATCACTGACAAGATGGTTGGGGGAGGTGGGTGGGGGTTAGTGACAGTTAGTCAGTTAGTCATGACAGTTACGGAAACATGGGGGGAGGGGCGAGTTTGCTCTGTTTTGTTTGGTGTTTACTTGGAAGGTCAACAGAAGTGACGTCATGCAGGAACTCATAGGGCACCTTTAAGATATTAAACTTAAAGGGTTAAAGACGAGTGTTGCCAACAGGGAGGTTGTAGAGCACCCTCTGGTGGACAGACTACACAACGCCAACACTCACAACATGGTTGAAGGGGGTTTCGTCCGTTTTTGTTTTATTTTTTAAATATTAATTTATCGGCCATTATAAATGCCGATACCGATAGTTTGGAAAATGCCTAATATCGGTCGATAAAATCGGGCCGCCGATATATCGGTCGGGCTCTAATAGCAATACTCCCAGAATGCACCTGAACACACCTCTCTGTAAGACCATGGGCCACAGATGGGTGCAGGTGCATTTGCTATTTAAACGACGAAATCCCCAGTCTGACTTATGTTATATTCAGGTTATATGAACGGATTGATTCCTCACCCCTTTATCCACTGAGGCTCTGACGCTCAGCCTGTAGCTGCCAGTCTCTCCCCTCACCATGGCGGTTCTCAGCTAGAAATGTAACAACAACACAAAGTCAGATCAGTTCTTTAGGACTTCATTATTATAAAATTATTACGTGAAGGGTTTCACTCCAACACAACGGCATATTAGGGACATTGTAGGTAAAAATGATAATCATTACAGAGCCAGGGGAAGGGGGTAATATTCGGAGAAAAAAACTTACGAATTTACGAGATTAAAGTCATAAAATGAACGAGAAGGATTCAGAGATTTACGATGGAAAACATTTTAATATTCTCTAAGATTACGGAGTCGTAGATTTGTGAGAAGAAACTCACAAATTCTCTGAGATTAAAGTCACACACAGTACAGGCCAAAAGTTTGCACACACCTTCTCATTCAATGAGTTTCCTTTTTATTTTCATGACTTTTTATAGATTCTCACTCAAGGCATCAAAACTATGAATGAACACATATGGAATTATGTACTTAACAAAAAAGTGTGAAATAACTGAAAACATGCCTTATATTTTAGATTCTTCAAAGTAGCCACCCTTTGCTTTTTTATTAATAAGGGAAATAATTCCACTAATTAACCCTGACAAGGCACACCTGTGAAGTGAAAACCATTTCAGGTGACTACCTCATGAAGCTCATTGAGAGAACAACAAGGGTTTGCAGAGTTATCAAAAAAAGCAAAGGGTGGCTACTTTGAGGAATCTAAAATATAAGACATGTTTTCAGTTATTTCACACTTTTTTGTTAAGTACATAATTCCATATGTGTTCATTCATAGTTTTGATGCCTTCAGTGAGAATCTACAATGTAAATAGTCATGAAAATAAAGAAACACATTGAATGAGAAGGTGTGTCCAAACTTTTGGCCTGTACTGTATTTACGAGAAAAAGGTTTACTTTGAAAGGTTGGATCGACCACATCACACCACCGACGTATTACGGCTGCAGGGGATGACTTCATCAAATTATACTTATAATCAGATTCAGCAAACAGGAAAAACTTGTGATTTTAGCTCAGAATAACCTTGTTATTATTATTATTATCATCTCCAGCATCCAGACTTTGAGGAGACACTGCCGTGGATCAGGGCGATTCAGAAGAAAACCACACACTGACTTGGATAACGTGACTACATTTAGACTTTATAATCTTAGAGAGTATTTGAGTTTCTCCCTGCTAAATTAATGTCTTTAATCTCTAAGTATTCTGAGTTTTTTCTCGGAATATTACCCCTCTCCCCCCGGCTCCCTAATTGTTGTTTTAACCTACAATAGCTCTAACACGCCGTGGTTCTGTTCATTCACATTCATACATGTGTAATTCTAGTTACCGTCTCGTCTGTATCCTCCCACTCCACCTCGGCCATATCCACACTGTTGTAGTTCGGCTTCGGCTTCAGTGTCTTTCCATCTTTGTACTGCAGGACAGAGGAAACACTGTTACTGTGTGTGTTAATGTGTGAAATACTGTGTGTTACTGTGTGAAATACTGTAAAAAATAAAATAAAAAATCCTATAAATAGTGATGTTACGATCTGTGCCGAGGCTTCGACGCATGTTTTTTCAACGTTGTTGTCGGTTTTTTCTATGATGGCTAAGGCTATGTTCACAATTGTTGTCTTTTTCGACAAGAAAAAGTTGACTAGAGCTTTGTTATAAAAAAAAAAGAAAAAGAAGAAAAGCTGGCAGCGTTTTGGTTCCAAAAAGCAGCCGAGAGCATCTTTTGTTGCTATAACAACAACTACAGCTACAGTATCCTAGAGCGCTATGTGGAGCGGTGCTAACGTTAGATAAAACAAAGTGGTGGAGCAAGTTAGAGAAAGAACAGAAAGAGAGAGAGAGAGAGAGAGAGAGAGGTGCTAACGTTAGATAAAACAAAGTGGTGGAGCGAGCTAGAGAAAGACGAGAAAGAGAGAGAGAGAGAGGTGCTAACATTAGATAAAACAAAGTGGTGGAGCGAGCTAGAGAAAAAACAAAGAGAGAGAGAGAGAGAGAGAGAGAGAAGTGCTAACATTAGATAAAATAAAGTGGTGGAGCGAGCTAGAGAAAGAACAGAGAGAGAGAGAGAGAGAGAGAGAGAGAGGTGCTAACATTAGATAAAACAAAGTGGTGGAGCGAGCTAGAGAAAAAAAAGAAAGAGAGAGAGAGAGAGAGAGAGAGGTGCTAACATTAGATAAAACAAAGTGGTGGAGCGAGCTAGAGAAAAAACAAAGAGAGAGAGAGAGAGACAGTTTGCACACGAATGTCCTTTTTTTACCATTATTTTTTAGCATTTTAGGCCTTTATTTTTATTGGAGAGCTGAAGACATGAGAGAGAGAGAGAGAGAGAGGAAAACAGAGAGAGAGAGAGAGAGAGAGAGAGAGAGAGAGAGAGAGAGACAGAGGTGCTAATGTTAGATAAAACCAAGTGAGTTCCCTGTACACGGAGCACTCGGTCATATCGTATAACTCGCTGTGCTTCGCTCCCATTTTTTCTTGTTGACATTGAAACAACAGGTCTGGCTACTCCGCTTGTCATTGGTCGGCTATCCAAAAAAACGCTTGACGTAGGGCGTTTGTTTTCAAAAAGACGCTCCGAGCTGCAGGAAAAGAAGTCTGCGGTGGCGTTTAAAAAAAGCGCTCAGAACGTTTTGGAAAACAGGGTTTACTCCGTAGAGGATTATCATGTAGAACAGACGCTGGCAGCTTAATAAAAGAAGTGTGAACGTAGACTAAGGAACTGTGTTTTTAGGGCTTTGTGTCGAACAAACTCTAAGTGAGAAAGCTCTATGAGACATGCAATAAATAATACAGTCAAAATATTTGGCTTTCTCTCTTAAATAAAAGCATGTCAGTAAACTAAACATGTCCAACTGAGTTTGACACCCCTGCCCGTAGATCGTCTGTAATATTAGGGCTGTGCAATTAATAGAATAGCCTTTATTGTCATTGCACTGTGAAGGTACAACGAAATTTAGGGTGCTCTCACAGAGCCACCCTTGCACCACACAAAAAAAAACAACAACAAGAAAACAAGGAAAGACATATGTCCCAACAAGGACAAGAACAGGCTCAGCGCGCAATATGCTCTCATTTAAAATAGTATCTACTAACATAATATAAAAAAATATTCATTATTTGCATATGTATTTAAATATAAATATCCATAAAATCTAAAAGTAAAAAATGTCTGTAGTTATTAAAAAAGTGTGGAGTGAAGGCTTATGACAGAGTGTCCATTAGTGTCATGTACAAGTGAGTGTCCATGAGTATTGGCAGTCCGTATGGCCCAGGGAAAAGCCTGCTGGGGTGCGATTTGATTGACCTGTAGCGTCTCCCCGAGGGCAACAATCGAAATGAATCGTGATTATGATTTCGGCTCCCACTGATCACAAAAACAGAATAATCGAGAAAAACAATTATTTAGCTCATTACGTTTTGCAAGTAAGTTCTTATTTTCTCCTTTGTTCAGAATTTCAAGGTTGTATGTGTTTTTTTTTACTGTTGATTTATTTAACTTTTTCCACTGTTTTTTAATTTCAATAATTGCAACATCTTTCCAATGAGTAATCGTGTTAAATTATCGTGATTTCAATATTAAACAAAATAATCGTGATTATATTTTATATAGCAGCCCTATGTAATATATCTGCCTGTTTTACACTCTCTGACCAACAGGTGGTGCTGTGAGCAAATTAAGCTGTTTGTGAACCACTTTTCTGGAAAGCTTCAATGCAGGGCCGGCCCTAGACTTTTGGGGGCCCTAAGCAGGATCTGGTTTGGGGGACTCTCCCCATTGTAACATGTTGCCACTGCACTTGGCACTTAACCAACTTGTGTCTTGTAAATATTAGTTTAAGCACTCATAATGTACAAAATATGCATTTAAAGACTAATGTGAGACCTATTAGCAGCAAAACTATCTTTACATATACCGGCTCTGGTATGAGCTCTATTGTGGGACATTTCAAGCACTCTTGGGGGCCCTCTGGTAGCCACGGGGCCCTAAGAAGCCGCTTAGTTCGCTTATGGGTCGGGCCGGCTCTGCTTCAACGCTTCATGAGGCTTCATCTCGCCATCACTTGTTATAAATACTTTATACCTTCTCCCCCTTCCACGTACCCTTCGGCACATCTGCTACACTGTAAGAGTACATTGCTGTCTATAAATAGGGATGGAGCGAATCAGAGCTTAATCTGTCGTCTTGTCGCGTTGAACTAACCAGAGGTCGGAGGTCAGGGTGAGCCAGGATGTAACCGTTGTTGGTGATGAGGAAGGCGTAGCCGTGAGGGCCCAGCTGTGGAAGAAGAAGAAGAAGAAGAAACGCATAAGGAATCTTTCATTGTGAAAACTCCTTTCTTAGTCTGACTCTGAATAAAAACCACAGACTGTAAAACATGTGGACGTAGCAACCCTGACGCCCCCATTTGTTTTGTGGACTGCTTAGGCCTGTAACAACTATTACATAATTGTCTAATTGTCAATTTCTTTTTACGTAATCACGGTTTCTTTATTTAACCGCAATTAATTGCTAACATTAGCGAAGATCTTAAGGCGTATGACTGGTAGTTGTTGATTTGGTTTAGATATGCCAAATTGTAGTTATATAAGTGATTATTGGGCCGATAATATATTAATATTTCAACTGTTAGTTGTTGGCACTTGACCCGATACACGTTCATAGCAACAAAAACTAACAGAAAATATGTTTTATGATAATAAAGAGTTGTTGTTTACTTCATTGACTGTGTATTTGTGTTATAACATTATCTGGGTCACATGACAGTGATGGTATAACCAAAAGATGTATCCTGGGACATTCAAAACTTAATTTTCATTTTGGTAATAAATAAATAAATTATTAAATTTGACTGAAAGAGACAATTGTATTGTTAATTGCAATTATTTCTGAGACAGTTCATTGTACAGCAATATTTGGAATTGTTACAGCTCTAGGACTGCTGTTTTGAAGCCTTGAGTTTGGCAATTTAGACTTTGGACGGTTGCAACGGTGCTGCGCTAAGCTAAATGCTAAAGAGGGAAAGTTGCCACTTTTCAACCCTTCTGAAGCGAGTCGTTCAGCGGAGTTTTACTGGCGGGTTAAACACAGACCTCCAGGTACAGGGGGCCGTTCATCTGCATGTACGACAGAGCAGAGAATGAGCAAATCACGGACAACACCCAAAAACAAGTTGAGGTCTATTTTAATGTCCCCTGTGTTAGCATGGTTAGCATTGCTTAGCCTCTGTCCTGATCGACAGTAAGTAAGTAAGTAAAGTTTATTTCTATAGCACATTTAAAAACAGCTCGTAGCCTACATAGGGCTTCATATTTCAGACCCCGAAGCTCTTTCCATTATTGTTACAGTCTGTGATAAACACATCTAAACTGGGCTTACCATGTATCGGGGTGCCAGCTTCATCACCTCCATCAGTGGGACGTCGGTGCCGACCACGCCCAGCAGGATCCCATGGGACAGCTGGCGAGACAGGCGGGACATTATTATACAGAGTTTAGACATCCCAAGAAATCCCAAATGTACAGTATGCTTTAGTCCACTGGTACTCAAACCGTGGTACAATTACCACTAGTGGTACGCAAGCTAAACCCAACTGTCCCGTTCTTCTTTATCTAAACCCAACTGTCCCGTTCTTCTTTATCTAAACCCAACTGTCCTGTTCTTCTTTTCCTAAACCCAACTGTCCTGTTCTTCTTTTCCTAAACCCAACTGTCCCCTTCTTCTTTACCTAAACCCAACTGTCCTGTTCTTCTTTACCTAAACCCAACTGTCCTGTTCTTTTTTTTCCTAAACCCAACTGTCCCGTTCTTCTTTACCTAAACCCAACTGTCCCGTTCTTCTTTACCTAAACCCAACTGTCCCGTTCTTCTTTCTCTAAACCCAACTGTCCCGTTCTTCTTTCTCTAAACCCAACTGTCCTGTTCTTCTTTACCTAAACCCAACTGTCCCGTTCTTCTTTCTCTAAACCCAACTGTCCTGTTCTTCTTTCTCTAAACCCAACTGTCCCGTTCTTCTTTACCTAAACCCAACTGTCCCGTTCTTCTTTCTCTAAACCCAACTGTCCTGTTCTTCTTTCTCTAAACCCAACTGTCCCGTTCTTCTTTCTCTAAACCCAACTGTCCTGTTCTTCTTTACCTAAACCCAACTGTCCTGTTCTTTTTTTTTCTAAACCCAACTGTCCTGTTCTTCTTTACCTAAACCCAACTGTCCTGTTCTTCTTTTCTCTAAACCCAACTGTCCTGTTCTTCTTTACCTAAACCCAACTGTCCTGTTCTTTTTATCTAAACCCAACTGTCCTGTTCTTCTTTTTCCTAAACCCAACTGTCCCGTTCTTCTTTATCTAAACCCAACTGTCCCGTTCTTCTTTCTCTAAACCCAACTGTCCCGTTCTTCTTTACCTAAACCCAACTGTCCCGTTCTTCTTTCTCTAAACCCAACTGTCCCGTTCTTCTTTCCTAAACCCAACTGTCCTGTTCTTCTTTACCTAAACCCAACTGTCCTGTTCTTCTTTCTCTAAACCCAACTGTCCTGTTCTTCTTTACCTAAACCCAACTGTCCCGTTCTTCTTTCTCTAAACCCAACTGTCCTGTTCTTCTTTACCTAAACCCAACTGTCCCGTTCTTCTTTCTCTAAACCCAACTGTCCTGTTCTTCTTTACCTAAACCCAACTGTCCTGTTCTTCTTTACCTAAACCCAACTGTCCTGTTCTTCTTTTCCTAAACCCAACTGTCCTGTTCTTCTTTATCTAAACCCAACTGTCCCATTCTTCTTTACCTAAACCCAACTGTCCTGTTCTTCTTTACCTAAACCCAACTGTCCTGTTCTTCTTTCTCTAAACCCAACTGTCCCGTTCTTCTTTACCTAAACCCAACTGTCCCGTTCTTCTTTATCTAAACCCAACTGTCCTGTTCTTCTTTTCTCTAAACCCAACTGTCCTGTTCTTCTTTACCTAAACCCAACTGTCCCGTTCTTCTTTCCTAAACCCAACTGTCCCGTTCTTCTTTACCTAAACCCAACTGTCCCGTTCTTCTTTCTCTAAACCCAACTGTCCTGTTCTTCTTTACCTAAACCCAACTGTCCTGTTCTTCTTTTCCTAAACCCAACTGTCCTGTTCTTCTTTACCTAAACCCAACTGTCCTGTTCTTCTTTACCTAAACCCAACTGTCCTGTTCTTCTTTTCCTAAACCCAACTGTCCTGTTCTTCTTTATCTAAACCCAACCGTCCCATTCTTCTTTACCTAAACCCAACTGTCCCGTTCTTCTTTACCTAAACCCAACTGTCCCGTTCTTCTTTACCTAAACCCAACTGTCCTGTTCTTTTTTTTTTTCTTCTTTACCTAAACCCAACTGTCCTGTTCTTCTTTACCTAAACCCAACTGTCCCGTTCTTCTTTACCTAAACCCAACTGTCCTGTTCTTCTTTCTCTAAACCCAACTGTCCCGTTCTTCTTTACCTAAACCCAACTGTCCCGTTCTTCTTTATCTAAACCCAACTGTCCCGTTCTTCTTTCTCTAAACCCAACTGTCCTGTTCTTCTTTACCTAAACCCAACTGTCCCGTTCTTCTTTCTCTAAACCCAACTGTCCTGTTCTTCTTTACCTAAACCCAACTGTCCCGTTCTTCTTTCTCTAAACCCAACTGTCCTGTTCTTCTTTCTCTAAACCCAACTGTCCTGTTCTTCTTTACCTAAACCCAACTGTCCCGTTCTTCTTTCTCTAAACCCAACTGTCCTGTTCTTCTTTACCTAAACCCAACTGTCCCGTTCTTCTTTCTCTAAACCCAACTGTCCTGTTCTTCTTTACCTAAACCCAACTGTCCTGTTCTTCTTTCTCTAAACCCAACTGTCCTGTTCTTCTTTACCTAAACCCAACTGTCCTGTTCTTCTTTTCCTAAACCCAACTGTCCTGTTCTTCTTTACCTAAACCCAACTGTCCTGTTCTTCTTTACCTAAACCCAACTGTCCTGTTCTTCTTTTCCTAAACCCAACTGTCCTGTTCTTCTTTATCTAAACCCAACCGTCCCATTCTTCTTTACCTAAACCCAACCGTCCCCGTTCTTCTTTTTTACCTAAACCCAACTGTCCTGTTCTTCTTTCTCTAAACCCAACTGTCCTGTTCTTCTTTACCTAAACCCAACTGTCCTGTTCTTCTTTATCTAAACCCAACTGTCCTGTTCTTCTTTTTCTCTAAACCCAACTGTCCTGTTCTTCTTTTTACCTAAACCCAACTGTCCCGTTCTTCTTTCTCTAAACCCAACTGTCCTGTTCTTCTTTACCTAAACCCAACTGTCCCGTTCTTCTTTCTCTAAACCCAACTGTCCTGTTCTTCTTTACCTAAACCCAACTGTCCTGTTCTTCTTTTCCTAAACCCAACTGTCCTGTTCTTCTTTACCTAAACCCAACTGTCCTGTTCTTCTTTACCTAAACCCAACTGTCCCGTTCTTCTTTCTCTAAACCCAACTGTCCTGTTCTTCTTTACCTAAACCCAACTGTCCTGTTCTTCTTTTCCTAAACCCAACTGTCCTGTTCTTCTTTACCTAAACCCAACTGTCCCGTTCTTCTTTACCTAAACCCAACTGTCCCGTTCTTCTTTCTCTAAACCCAACTGTCCTGTTCTTCTTTACCTAAACCCAACTGTCCTGTTCTTCTTTACCTAAACCCAACTGTCCTGTTCTTCTTTACCTAAACCCAACTGTCCTGTTCTTCTTTTCCTAAACCCAACTGTCCTGTTCTTCTTTTCCTAAACCCAACTGTCCTGTTCTTCTTTATCTAAACCCAACCGTCCCATTCTTCTTTACCTAAACCCAACCGTCCCGTTCTTCTTTACCTAAACCCAACTGTCCCGTTCTTCTTTCTCTAAACCCAACTGTCCCGTTCTTCTTTTCCTAAACCCAACTGTCCTGTTCTTCTTTACCTAAACCCAACTGTCCTGTTCTTCTTTACCTAAACCCAACTGTCCCGTTCTTCTTTACCTAAACCCAACTGTCCTGTTCTTCTTTTCCTAAACCCAACTGTCCCGTTCTTCTTTATCTAAACCCAACTGTCCTGTTCTTCTTTTCCTAAACCCAACTGTCCTGTTATTCTTTATCTAAACCCAACCGTCCCATTCTTCTTTTCCTAAACCCAACTGTCCCGTTCTTCTTTTCCTAAACCCAACTGTCCTGTTCTTCTTTACCTAAACCCAACTGTCCCGTTCTTCTTTATCTAAACCCAACTGTCCTGTTCTTCTTTTCCTAAACCCAACTGTCCTGTTCTTCTTTATCTAAACCCAACCGTCCCATTCTTCTTTATCTAAACCCAACTGTCCCGTTCTTCTTTTCCTAAACCCAACTGTCCTGTTCTTCTTTACCTAAACCCAACTGTCCCGTTCTTCTTTATCTAAACCCAACTGTCCCGTTCTTCTTTTCCTAAACCCAACTGTCCTGTTCTTCTTTTCCTAAACCCAACTGTCCCGTTCTTCTTTTCCTAAACCCAACTGTCCCGTTCTTCTTTTCCTAAACCCAACTGTCCTGTTCTTCTTTATCTAAACCCAACCGTCCCATTCTTCTTTATCTAAACCCAACTGTCCCGTTCTTCTTTTCCTAAACCCAACTGTCCTGTTCTTCTTTACCTAAACCCAACTGTCCCGTTCTTCTTTATCTAAACCCAACTGTCCCGTTCTTCTTTTCCTAAACCCAACTGTCCCGTTCTTCTTTTCCTAAACCCAACTGTCCTGTTCTTCTTTACCTAAACCCAACTGTCCCGTTCTTCTTTATCTAAACCCAACTGTCCTGTTCTTCTTTTCCTAAACCCAACTGTCCTGTTCTTCTTTATCTAAACCCAACTGTCCCGTTCTTCTTTTCCTAAACCCAACTGTCCTGTTCTTCTTTACCTAAACCCAACTGTCCTGTTCTTCTTTACCTAAACCCAACTGTCCTGTTCTTCTTTACCTAAACCCAACTGTCCCGTTCTTCTTTACCTAAACCCAACTGTCCTGTTCTTCTTTATCTAAACCCAACTGTCCCGTTCTTCTTTACCTAAACCCAACTGTCCTGTTTTTCTTTATCTAAACCCAACTGTCCCGTTCTTCTTTACCTGAACCCAACTGTCCCGTTCTTCTTTACCTAAACCCAACTGTCCCGTTCTTCTTTATCTAAACCCAACTGTCCCGTTCTTCTTTACCTAAACCCAACTGTCCCGTTCTTCTTTATCGAAACCCAAACCCAACTGTCCCGTTCTTCTTTATCTAAACCCAAACCCAACTGTCCCGTTCTTCTTTATCTAAACCCAAACCCAACTGTCCCGTTCTTCTTTTCCTAAACCCAACTGTCCCGTTCTTCTTTTCCTAAACCCAACTGTCCTGTTCTTCTTTATCTAAACCCAACTGTCCCGTTCTTCTTTACCTAAACCCAACTGTCCTGTTCTTCTTTATCTAAACCCAACTGTCCCGTTCTTCTTTACCTAAACCCAACTGTCCCGTTCTTCTTTACCTAAACCCAACTGTCCCGTTCTTGTCCCGCGTGTCACGTAAAAACATACCTTTTATAAGCCCACCCACCATCATTTCCTAAACCTAACAATAGTCCTGAACAAGCCCTAGATAGATAGATAGATAGATAGATAGATAGATAGATGGAAAGATGGATGGATAGATGGAAAGATGGATGGATGGATAGATAGATAGATAGATAGATAGATAGATAGATAGATAGATAGATAGATGGAAAGATGGATAGATGGAAAGATGGATGGATAGATAGATAGATAGATAGATAGATAGATGGAAAGATGGATAGATGGAAAGATGGATGGATAGATAGATAGATAGATACATGGATAGATAGATATAACGGCTGACTGACCGTTTCCTTCTTCTTGCTGAAGACCGGCATGGACACTGAGGTCATCAGCAGCAGACTCTGAGCTTTGGTGTAGAAGAGCTGACACAGAGCAAAACATTCAATACACAGCGTGGCGTCGTCATTTCAAAAACACAGACTTTGAAGAACACCAACGATGGGCCGAGGAAAAGCTTTTTAAAAAGATGGACATTTAAAATGATACTCCCTAACCGGCTGAGTAGGAAAACTGACCCCACGTTTAATCAAAGTCACAATCTACACGTTTCTTTGAAATTTCTATATACTATCATATTCTTCGTCATCTACTCACACATACAATATAATGTTTATTGTGAAAGTTCATGCAGTTACAACTAGTGCAGGTCTGAGGGTGACTCGATGTAATACTACTGCAGTTCTGTGTACATTTAAAAACACACAGATGGTAAACGTACTACAATCACTACAGTCCAAACCAGCGGTTCTCAACATGAGGGCCAGGACACTCCGGGAGGTCAGATGTGTTAAGAAAGTAACGTTTAGATCTTACATCTTCATAAAAAATGACTCAAACCGATTAATCGATTATCTAAATAGCTGGCGATTATTTTAATAGTTGACAAGTAATCGATTCATCTCTGCAGCTCCTTTCATTTGTTTAAATTTTAAAGTAAGGCTACATTTACATTGCTACGTTTTGGTTTTAAAAACTTCTATCTTTTGATATATTTCCCCCTCTCATTCCCCCTGCTCTGGCGAGATAGGACACCTCTCCTGACTTATGGCATGTCCTGCACAGGAGAAACCTCTCTCAGACGGTGTCCGAGTGGCCTGTACACACCCAGGTAGGAGTTTGAAAGAGCAAACAATTTGGGGAGGCTGTCCTGCCTCCCCCACCACCAGGCTACAGGCTCTTGTCCTGAACGATAGACTAGCAGAGCCAGTTTACTAGCGATCACCTGCAGTGGATGGTTAATATGCTTTCACGTCCGTTTCGGTGAGCCCAGAGGGAAAATACGGCATTTTAAAAGTAGCTCTACATTTACGATAGCGTGATATTTTTACGTCAGTTTCGGAGCATGAAAAGGGAGAAAAAAAAAAAAAACAGTCTGCTGCTGTCTGGAGCAACAGAGAGAAAATATATCAGTCGGAACCGAAATGAGGAACCGATAATAGGGCTGGGCGATATGGAGAAAATCAGATATCGCGATATTCTTTAGGGATGCACCGATCCGACTTTTCCAGTCCCGATAGCGATACCGATGCCAGGGCTTTGAGTATCTGTCGATACCCGATACCGATCCGATACCGTTGTTGAATTAATAATAAGCTGTATATCTTCCTTCCACCAGGTGGAAGAGACTAAAGGCACCAGACTTTCCTAACTAAAAACATTAATTTCCTAACTAAGACAAAATAACATAGATGTAACGTATTGAATTCTTATTTATTTGTACACTAAACTCTTCCAGCATGCAACACACGTGCGACAGAGGGAATGGATCTGTTCATTTTTCCGATCCCAGATCCAGCAAATTTGTCAATATCGGGAACGATATCCGATCTTAATATCGGATCAGTGCACCCCTAATATTCTTGTCCTAATACCTCGATGTCGATATTGTGTCGATATTCTAGGGTTAATAATTGGTGCTTTAACAAAATATCTTCACCCTTAGATTTTAGATAAATAATCTCCAGTAATGTGGATATAATGACTAAGTGGGTAAAGGTCAAAATTATAGAAGAGCTAGAACAATCAGGTAACAGATAAGTACATCACTTTACTGAAAGGCAGCCCCAATTGCGTAGGAACCGGTTCCATAGTGGACCAGGGTTTCGGTACCCAACCCTAGTCCTGATTGGGTCTTATAGGTCCAGACGTCTCGTTCTCTGAGACTTAAAGCTACTAACGTTATCACGGCAACTACCAGCAATCGGCGGAGTCTCCACGTTGCCTCCGGTTTATGCCCAGTATACAAGAACGTTGATGAGATATTTTGGTTTGGCCGCACGGAGATCTCTTTTGGCTTAAAACTCCGCCTAAAAAACCAAAACGTAGCGATGTAAACGTAGCCTAAATGTGAAGTGACAGAATTGAAACCACGTGTAAGGACTTTGAGGGAGTGTGGAGGCGAACAGGTTGAGAACAGTCTTGTTCTACATGTTAAATCCTGCAGGTAGTAGACTAAAACTACAACTTCTTCTTCTTCTTTACCTCCTTGGTTTTGGGAAGCTGCCGCAGCGATGGAGGGAAAGGCCCAGAGGATCATGGGAGAATGAGTCCAAAAAACACATGGAGGAAGTAGACAGACAGGTGAAGTGACGATGACGATGATGATGATGACGACTGTACAGTGTTGTTGACTTAAAGGAGCAGTTCACATTAAAATTCAGAAATGGTTTTATTATTTTTGAAATGTACAAAACTGGGTCGGAGGTCCACCGAAAACAAGAAAGAAAATACATTAAGGACAGAAGAGACAGATGATATAGAAAGAGATAGAGAGAAAGAGAGATAGATAGATGGATGGATAGATGGATGGATAGAGAGAGATAGATAGAGATAGATAGATAGAGAGAGATAGAGAGAGAGATAGATAGATAGATGGATAGATAGATGATATAGAGATAGATAGATATCGATAGAGATAGATAGATAGATGGATAGAGAGAGGGATAGAGAGAGAGATAGATAGATAGATAGATAGATAGATAGATAGATAGATAGCTAATGCAGAAAATGTTTTATTATTATTACACAAAAAATGATTAAAATATGAATCTCCTTGTGTAAATAATGAGCTGCTGCTTTGAGCTCTCTGATTGGCCGGCTTGAGCTCACCACAGTGTCCATGTAGGCTTCCGTCCAGATGATGTCATGGTTGTGGTTGATGACCATTGGTCGGCTGAGCACGTGCAGGTACTCCATGACGTTCTCCTGCACGTCGGCCAGCGTGGAGATGTGTGTGTAGTAACCTGAGAATACACACACAGAGACACACAGTTTATACCCACCCACCCACACACACACACACACACACACACACACACACACACACACACACACACACACACACAGCTGACCTTTGTTGTTGCAGGCGATCCACTTGGCGTTTTGAGCGAAAGTCATCTCTCTGCCGATCAGGTAGGTGAAGACTCGCACCTGAGCAGAGAAACACCGTCGTTTATACGTGTTGGCACCAGCCTGTGTGTGTGTGTGACTGTGTGTGTGTGTGTGTGTGTGTGTGACTGCGTGTGTGTGACTGTGTGTTGGTTGTGCAGTATTGTGGCATCATTTGGTGCTTTGGTTGAATGCTAGAATTACTGACTTTTCAAACATGTCTTGCCATTAACTGCAGTTGGGATTGAAAACTCAATAAATGGTGCACATTGTTATTTTTGTTGTTGTGTTACAGCCCATGTTCCAGCAGTTCATTTCACCGGAGAAAGGAAGAGGAATCCCAGTTAACTTGTGTGTGTGTGTGTGTGTGTGTGTGTGTGTGTGTGTGGGGGGGATCGGCCCTCCTTTTCTGGGCCCTCGGTGCTCGTTCTCACCCTGCGTTCAGGCCAGTTGAATTCCTCAAAAATGGACTGAAAGTCCTCCATGGCTCCGTCTGTGATCAGCATAATGGCCTGGTTACACATGCTGCCCTGACCGTTGGTCCTCGCCTGCGCGCACACACACACACACACACACACACACACACACACACACACACACACACACACACACACACACACACACACACAGCCAGTTTTAATACAGAGACAAATGACTCCAGATTGGAAACACAATATAAGAACCATCAATACTCTTGCAGGGATTACAGTCTGCATCGGTCTGCATCACATTAAATTCAGGATTTGAGTCCTGCACGCTTAAATGTTTATGATTTATCATAAGAGTTAGTGTGGAGGCTGGATTACAGGCCAGGCAAAGCAGATGACTCATCTGTGGTGCAGCGATTCTGTACCGACATGCTGCCTCTGCGATTCCATAAAAATCATTTCTCAGTACAAATCAAACCAGCTATTAGCCTAACTGAAATAAAACCATGCCAATCTCTAGGTATGGGGGTATGTGATGATGTGGGGGTATGGTGAAGGGTATGTGATGATGTGGGGGGGTATAGTGAAGAGTATGTGATGATGTGGGGGGGTATAGTGAAGAGTATGTGAGGATGTGGGGGGGTATAGTGAAGAGTATGTGATGATGTGGGGGGACTATTTTAATTCCAAAGGCCAAGGGAACTTTATCAGGATGCATAGTATCCTGGATCCATGAAATAACTGGCCTTTAAAAATAAAAGTCTGCCTGCCTCTATGGGAATTTAACATAGGGGTGTACTTACTTATGCCCGCTGTGTTTTAAGGAAGAACATTTATTTATTTACGATACAATATTCATTCACTAAGAAAATTGGTGTCCTTAAAGGTTGGATTTTTCCTAATTTTGTTAACTAAAGCATTACAGTTTTTTCCGATTGCTAAACGACAGTGGGCACAACTGGAGTCACGTGTGCAAAACTCTAACTCCAGTCTGCACTACCAAGAGTCACCTGAGCTAAACAGTTCACATCAGCTGCAGAACTCATTCAAAGCAACACAACTCTTAACACACGTCTCAAAACAGGCTCAGTGCAGCCAAACACTATGCACATGCCTCACTGAGACAACACACACACACACACACACACACACACACACACACACACACACACACACACACACACTAACACACACTGGCACTCAGAACACACTGAGGGTAAAAACACTAGCGTCAAACACCAATACACAAATTACAAACTTTTTCATCTTTACAATTTGAACAATTTGAGTGACTTGACACTACTCAACAGTTTATTTAAGGAAAAAATATAGATTGTATAGCATACCAATTTTTACATAAGGTAAACAAGAAGCAATGAAATTTAGAGCCAAAAAGTATTTTGTCTCTAGTAATTTATGGGGAAAAAAACTAAAGGTACATACGTAACAGTACCAAAGAATAGTGTGACTAATCCTGCCTCGCTCCAGCATCAAGAGGAACGTTTTCTTCATCACATTGGATGTCTGCATCATCTCTAAATCCTAATGAATGTGGTGTTTCTATTGCTTTCACCTCCATTACTTTCTGAAAAACAGTAAGAATGCAGTTTTACTATTATAAAGATATAGTGTTTTTCACTTTTTTTATAGCTGTGTACATAACCTCAGACATCTTACCTGGACATGTTGGTATCTTTGATCTTTTACCTGTTTCTCTCAAACAGTACAGTATATAATTGTTTCATTCTTATTTGGTGTTTGTATATAAAAAAAGACTTTCTGATCTTTCTCTGTATAAATACCGTAAATGTTCACTAACTAGTCTAAAACAAGACACCTTCTTAGGCTTTCAGCTAAAATTGCAATCAGCAGTGTTTGATAGACACCAGACTGAAATCTATTCTGTTTTGAATGTGTGGTTAACAGTGTTGACAGGAGTGTGTTAGCATTTGAACAAAGTGCTGTAAATCTACAACGTTGTGCAGGTTGTGGTTAAAGTCATGGGATAAGTGTGTAGAGTTTAGAAAACTGTGTCCAAGCGATGAAAAACGATCTAGAGTTTGGTCCACATGAACTGCTGCTGTGCAGACTGTAGTTAGAGTTTTGCACATGTGACTCCAGTTGTGCCCACTGTCGTTTAGCAAATCGAAAAAAACTGTAAGATCAGTTTCCAAAAGATGTTTTTTTATTCCTCTTTTTAGTTGAACTTTAGCATGGGTTCATAAACTTATGAGTGCCACTGTATAACTGTAATCATAACTGCAGGTTCTTACTGATCATTAACCCTTGTGTTATCCAGCGTGCAACTTTTAGTTTTTCTGGGTCAAAATTTAAAATTAAAACATTTGTTCAACGTTTTGGTCATTGCTGTTCTCGATGTTTTTTCCCATGTTTTTTTTTTTTAACTTTTTTTTTATGTTTTTTTAAGCTTTTTCTGACATTGCTATGACTTTTTTTCATCATTGTGTTTTTTTAAATGCTATAAAATGTAATAAAACACCCAAATTCAATCAAAGCAGTGAACTGCTCATTCATTTGACTTGTGAAGAGCGTTGTAGGGAACCATCCACGTTGCTTTTTTTTGGAGAATTTCGTTGAAAAAATAACAAACAAATTTCTGATCTAGAAACTTAAAAACAACAGGAGGGTTAACCCAACAGGATATAAGGACTGTAGATAAAAAAAACGATAGTTTCACAACTGTATAGCTTGCACACAGACGAGTTTTTGTGGAAAAAAGTAGTGTGTGTGAGGTCAAAGCGGTGTATGTGCATGCCTGTTACTGTATGTGCGTGCGCGAGAATGGCCTCGTACATATTCCACACAAAAGTGATCCCACAGAGAGCTGTGAAGTCAGATCTACTTAAATGAAGAGGTCATTTTTGCGTCTCTCTGCTCCTGTGATCATTAAGGGACACAAACCTCACTGAGGATTTTGAAGGATTCCTTCATGGCGTTCTTGATCTTGGCTTCTCCTTTAACATGCAGAGCCTCCACCAGCAACTTAAAGTGCTGAGAGGGGGAGGGGGAGAGAGAAGGATAGAGAGAGAGAGAGAGAGAGAGAGAGAGAGAGAGAGAGAGAGAGATTTACTTAATCAGTTAATCATAATGACATGAAGATGGTTTTAAGATTAATGTGCAGCTCACACATTATGGAGGTGAATGGAATTTCATTCGCGGTTCAAAATGTTCAAAAAAAGATCTTTTGTAAAATTCAACCATTACAGAAGGACAATAGTGAAAAGTACCTAAGTACATATAATCAAGAGGTATTTTCTACTTCTTTGACCAGAGCCACTGAAAAGATGTAGAAACTAGTTTGACTAAATTTTAAGCAAAAAAAACGTTTGATTGTTTATTGTCACACTGGTTATATATGAGTACAAACGAGTGGAAAATGTAAGATGTGTGTGTGTGTGTGTGTGTGTGTGTGTCTGTGTCTGTGTGTGTGTGTCTGTGTGTGTGTGTCTGTGTGTGTGTGTGTGTGTGTGTGTGTGTGTGTGTGTGTGTGTGTGTCTGTGTGTGTGTGTGTGTGTGTGTGTGTGTGTGTGTGTGTGTGTGTGTGTGTGTGTGTGTGTGTGTGTGTGTGTGTGTGTGTGTGTGTCTGTCTGTCTGTCTGTCTGTGTGTGTGTGTGTGTGTGTGTGTGTGTGTGTGTGTGTGTGTGTGTGTGTGTCTGTCTGTCTGTCTGTGTGTGTGTGTGTGTGTGTGTGTGTGTGTGTGTGTGTGTCTGTGTCTGTGTGTGTGTGTGTGTGTGTGTGTGTGTGTGTGTGTGTGTGTGTGTGTCTGTGTGTGTCTGTGTGTGTCTGTGTGTGTGGATCAGGGTCTTACCTCTCTGTTGTCCAGGTCAGCCTGGACCAGAGTTCCTCTGAAGCACGGCTCCACGTAGCGAACGTAGTCAGTGTACTGCACACAGGAGGACACACACATCACTTCAATACCAACATACTTTGTTACATTTCTATATGTACCTCATCTTTAACATGTCTCATGCGCAACAGTTAGGCCTACAGCTGAAACAATTAGCCAATTAATCAACGACAAAATATTTATTGGAAACCATTTTTGATTGTTGAAGTCATTTTTCACCTAACACAATTTCATAGTTCCTGACTTGCTGTTTATGTCTTTTAATAATGTTAATAATTGTAATGTGTTATGAATGAAGTTTATATGTGATGCCATTTCTCACACACACACACACACACACACACACACACACACACACACACACACACAGAGTTTAGTCGGTATAAACTGTGTGTGTCTGTGTGTGTGTGTGTGTGTGTGTGTGTGTCTCACAGCGATGACGTTGACGAAGTCGTTCTCCCCCAGCGTGTCCAGGATGGTGTTGATGGTGTGTTTGGCGATGGTCATCTTCAGCCCCTTCATGCTGCCGCTGATGTCCACCATGATGATGATGTCTTTGGGAGACGTGGCTGCCTGGATGTACCTGAACGCAGCATGGACGGAAGACCCATCGTTTATTCATACAACAGTATGAAATGTGATTAGAACTGCATCGATTAGTTGTCAACTATTAGGGCTAAATTAATCGGCAACTTATTGATAATTGATTAATCGGTTTGAGTCATTTTTTATGAAAAAAAAAAATGGGAAAGAATTTCTGATTCCAGCGTGTTAAATGTGAATATTGTTCTAGTTTCTTCTCCTTTCTGTGACAGTAAACTGAAAATCTTTGAGTTGTGGACAAAAAGAGACATTTGAGGGCGGTACAGTTGCATGATGGTTTTAGAAGAATGGGCCTCATTCACCAATATCTTCCTAAGTTTTCTCTTAAATATGTTCTTAAGAAAGTTTCTAAGATAAGTCTACGTCGGATTCATGACGTGTTCTTAAACAGCAGAATTGTTCGCACCTGTGTTGTTAGGAATGATGAATCCCACGTCTTCCTAACTGAAAGCGCGTGCCAGTTGTTCGTAATTAGCATAAGGTCACAAGGACATGACGCTTCCTGTACACCTCCTGGGAAGCGGCAGACTGCATAGAGATTGTCGGAGCCGCGGTGGAGGAAGTACTGAATCTCAGTATTTAAATAAAAGTACAAATAACCAGAGACCTATTTACTTTAGTAAAAGTAGAAGATGTCCATTAACACAAAGAAGGCCTGGCTTTAAAAAGAAGTTCCTATCCTAACCAGCATAAAACAGAAATGTGTTGTTAGAATAGGAATGCGGTTGGTTTTATTCATGGATGTATTTTATTTTCTTTAACCATGCAAGTAAGCAAATAAAGTGTGTGAAGCAGCGCAAATGGGGAGATGTGAACAGGTCCAAGCAAATAAATAAGATATGAACGCGTCTTACACAGCCTGGCGGAGGAGTAAACGACGCTGTGGAGAGAAATAGATATAGCAACTATGATTTAAAAACAGGAATAATAAAAAACCAACATTTTCACTTTTACCGGAGGCTGTATTACCGAGGGTCAGCAGCGCTGCGCCCGGGCTCTGCACCACCGGAGCCGGCTTGGATCGGCGGTGCCCCATATATACAGTATCTACGGCAACCCATATATACAGTATCTACGGCAACCCATATATACAGTATCTACGGCAACCAAACTTTACGGGTGAGACAAATGTGTGACGGTCAGGAAGACGTTTTGGCAGAGGGGGGAAACTGATCAGAAAATGTAACGGAACGTTGTAGAAATGTAGTGGAGTAGAAAGTATAGATAATTGCTGCAAAATG
The DNA here is from genome assembly GCF_004354835.1 of Perca flavescens. NCBI lineage: Eukaryota > Metazoa > Chordata > Actinopteri > Perciformes > Percidae > Perca > Perca flavescens. The sequence continues at coordinate 35,209,115 of NC_041338.1, forward strand.
TAACAAAGTAAAAGTCAAAAGTAGGCTATGCACCATTGAGTCTACTTAAGTAAAGTACAGATACGTGAAAAATGTACTTCAGTACATTTCTGAAGAATTTGCACTTTGTTACATTCTACCACTGCATTTTGGCCCTATAAGTAGCGATCAATCACCAAATAACGCAGGATTTAATCAGTTTAATTGCTGATGTAAATTGCAGTGTTAGTGTTTTTTGCATAATATGATTTTTTTTCCAACAAATGATCAGAAATACATTACAGTACAATATTATCATTGTAAATGACTGTAGAATTGAATAAAATGCAGTAACAAATCATTTGGAGCAAATTGTCATCACTCAAATGTGCGTAAGAGTGCTTTTCAGTGTTCGTAGATTTTGTTCTTAGCTCAAATGACATTTCATGCAACAACCGTGAAGTTTTCATGTAGTTACTATAATTGGGCCTGTGTTAGTGAGGACTAGATTAGGACTGGATTTAAAGCTGATTCTGGTTCCCAACTTCGCCCCAGGTGTGTCTGTTTAAAACACGACTCAGACAACTTCTCTCTTTTGATGTTATATTTAATTAAGCAACAGTAGAAACATGGGTGTGGGTAGCTCTGCTTACGTGTGTTTGTGTGTGGTCAGATTTCGAGATTTCGGCTGTGTAATTAATTGGAATTTAATCGCGATTGTGATTTTGGCTCCCAGTGATCACAAAAACAGAATAATGGAGAAAAACAATTATTTAACTTGTTACGTTTTGCAAGTAAACTCTTATTTTCTCTTGTGTTCTGAGTGAAAAAATAAAGTTTAAATAGGAAGTATTAAGGCAAAGATCACAGTTGTTTTGTTGTTTTTTTTACTGTTGACTTATTTAACTTTTTCCACTGTTAAGTTCAATAATTGCAACATCTTTCCAGAAGTCAACGAGTAATCGTGTTAAATTATCGTGTTTTCAATATTGACCGAAGTGATCGTGATTATATTTTTTTCCATAATCGAGCAGCTATACCGAGCCCTATCTCTGTTTCCTCCCATTATTGATATAAACCAGTAGAAACATGTCACCGTGCATGCAGCGGCTCCTTCCAGCTCAGCTGCATTAATGCAGCGTGACGAGGCGTTCAAGGACATATGGGCTCTGTGGTATTATTTAGGAATGCATGAACGGTTGCATATGGTGCCATGTGGGCATGCCGTGACCCGGCTAAGGAGAAGCTTATTGTCTTTCCCCAGAGGATCAGGACTGTGGCCGGCCGCTGCTCCGCCGACACAGCCAGCAGGACGGCTGTTTACACCGACTCACACTCGGACCGGGCCTCCAGAACCCGGCTCACACTCGGACCGGGCCTCCAGAACCGGCTTTCCCCCTCTCATTCCCCCTTCTCTGGTGTTTCCCCCTCTCATTCCTTCTGGGACACTTTTTCCCCAAATATACCTGATTTCTAACATGTATACAACACGTTGACAAAACACAGGCCACGCATTGACAACATGTTGATTTTTTACACGTTAACAACGTTCGTTGTCTACGTGTGTTTACAGATATCACGTATATTTGAACTGTTTGGCTTTCCATAATTATGATCCTGCAATTAAACTTACAGGAATGGCGCGATGCATTTTCTCTTATCGCCATGAGAGAAAATGACCCTACTTCTCACTTGATTTATTACCTCAGTAAATCTTAATCGCTAGTTTCAAGTCTTCTTCAACACGTCTGGGAAAATGGCCACGGGCAGTTTTCCCCTCGCCAAAATTCAGCGTAACTTTGGAGCGTTATTAAAGCACAACATGGATTCCTAGTTTCGTCTAGTTTCATGAACCAGCATCTTCACTCTAGCTTTAAAACGGAGCCTCTCAAAAGATTGATCTCAGGATTTTATAAATCAATATTGGACCATTCAAATAAAGATCGATTTGAAACGGAAAATCGATTTTATTTGAACCCTTGTGTAGTCTTCCTATTGACCATTTAACTTTGTGTTTTTCTGGGTCAAAATTTCAACATTTTGTTCTTCTTTTTCTACACTTTGACATTTTTGTCGATTTTATTCAACATTGTCACTTTTTGGGCATTTTTTTAATGATGTTTCTTAAAGTTTTTTGTTGCTTTTTCCGATGTACATTTTCCCACTTTTTGGTCACTTTTTTTTAACAAGTTTTTGTCACCTTTGGCGATATTTTGATGTTTTTTTGGTCACTTTCCCCAATTTTTTTGGTCACTTTTTTCAGTGTTTAAAAAAAGTAAATGTTTTTGCCGATTTTTTTCCTGCGTTTTTGTTGCCTTTTCCAACATTTGTTACTTTTTTTCAATGTTCTTTTGTCATAGTTATGATATGGAAAGTTTTTGTAAACGGGTCAAATTTGACCCTAGGACAACAGGAGCTCTGGAAAAACCTCGCACTCTGCTTTTGCTCTAGCATCACCATTTATTGAAGCTGCACCTTCATCAAGACTATTTTTGGTGAAGGTCAAGAGGGACCAAATCTTAGTTTTATTTAATTTGCTCTAGCAACAGCAGAGTTCGGGATTTTCCTTTTCCACACTTTGACGTTTTTGTCGATTTTATTCAAACTTTTTTGTTACTTTTTGGGTGTTTTTTTAATGATGTTTCTGTCAATTTTTTAAACAAGTTTTTTGTGGCTTTTTCCGATGTTTATTTTCTCACTTTTAAAAAAAAGTTGTTGTCACCTTTGGCGGTTTTTTCATGTTTTTTTTTGGTCACTTTTTTCAGCGTTTAAAGGAAATAAATGTTTTTATAAATTTTTTTCCTGCGTTTTTGTAGCTTTTTCCAACATTTGTCACTTTTTTCAACATTCTTTTGTCATAGTTACGATATGGAAAGATTTTGTAAATGGGTCAAATTTCACCCGAGAACAACAGGAGCCCTGGAAAAAAGGGAAATCTCGCACTCTGCTCTAGTTTTATTTAATTTGCTATAGCAACAGCAGAGTTCGGGATTTTCCTTCTTTTCCAAGATTCACGGAAGAATTGTTAGATGTGCGAATTGTTTCTTCGAAAAGTTCATACCCAGCCCTCCAATCCAACCAAGAATTTTCGTCTGTACGGTGATTGTCATTTTATGGTTTAGATATTAGAAGTAACTCACCAGTTTCTGTTCCTGCAGTCAAAAGCGGCCACACCGTTGGCGTCCGGAGTCCATTTAATACCTGACAGACGGACACATGGAGTCAGTTCACAGCACCATCACACTGAGGATATCATTACCTACAGTTAACACACACACACACACACACACACACACACACACACACACACACAGATACAACATCTACTAGATTCATGAATGGAGTTTTATTTGCTTTTCTCATGAAAACAGTCCCGCGCAGCAGGGCTCTAATCTTTATGGTTTGTGCAAAGATGGGAGGCGCCATCACTTAACCCAAAAATATACCCAATATAAAATATATTCTTTTAGTTTCTGAATTTTCCTCAAAGGAGAAAACAGGATGTGATGAGATGTATTTTATTGCTATTTGTTATCTATTTTTTTTTTTTACTAACTGAGCATTATTTGGTTTTTAAATTGTTGTACGTGTGCTTTCTGTGGGACTTCAGATGCTTATTAGCCTTAGGCTAACTCTGGTGCAATGCATTAAATGATTACATTTATGTTTAAATTGCACACTGTCCCTTACAAATAAAATTGAAATTGATTGAAATTGATGAGTGTGCAGATATATGTATGCTGTAGCAGGACAATTTAATTTCAGTTGGACTTTCAATTTACATTTAAATACAAACTCCAGCTCTTCTCTGGGAGAATAATCTGAGGGTAATCGCTTCATCATCTGAATCAGTTGATGAGTTTGTAAACTTGGAGCGTTTTCCTGTTGGCTCAGTTTCCTTCTCACCAGGGATGCACAGAATCCAGGATTCGGCTTCGGATTCGCCCGAATATTGGGCTTTTTGACGGTGGTTCTGGTTTCTGCCGAACCTTAGAATTTGTTTCCACCGAACCCTACGTGCGCTACGCTGGTTGCCGTAGTGACTGCGCCGTTGATTTCGGGAAGGTGTTTACGTAGGTGGAGCGTTCAATGCAGTACGCTGTGAGAAAATGGACATGGAACTGGTGAGCAGAAATAGTTGTGGCTTGGCAGAACTTTCAGTCAAAAGAAGGCCATTCAAGTCCAGCTACATGTTCAATCTGTTCAATGCTGATTGGTCTGGTGGTGGCGAGGACCCTAAACAATACACAACATGGCCGCTGTTACAACATCTGGTACGAAACCTCCGAAAGAATACGAGTTGTGCACGAAGGAATCTCCAGACAGCAGCCAGAATGCAGCAACTTCAGGTACGGCAAAGGAAGGACAGTCCCGGCTAAAAACTGGTGTTAACCAGACGACCATTACCAGCTTCATTAGTTCATTCATGTGTTTACTGTGTTCACTGACTGAGGATGGGAGGAGGATTCGGGTATTAGGTCTCGTATTCGGCAGAATCTTAACCAGTGGATTCGGTATTCGGCCAAAACCCAAAAATCTGGATTCGGTGCATCCCTACTTTTCCCACAGAGAAAAATTTAAGCAAACCAAAATGCATCACCACAAACCAGAGGTGGGAGTAAGTCACACATGTGCAAGTCGCAAGCAAGTCTTAAGTCTTAAGCTTCAAGTCGCAAGCAAGTCTCAAGTCACTGTGGTGAGAAACAAGCGAGTCAAGACAAGTCCCTGGTATATGTCAGGCAAGTCACAAGTCAAGTCATACAAAGTTCTTAGATCTACCCCAGTTTACACATTCAAATCAGTTTAAAAAGAGAGTTGTCGTCACGAAAAAGTCTTGTTTTATTTTTATTAATATTGCAACAAAACTGTTGCAGCAAAAACTTCATTACAGAGACATATATCCAATTAAGGTTCTAGGTTTACATCAAGCTAGCTGAGCTCTGCGGAGACTGGCCACGGTGGTTTCTTCTTGTATCCAACCACTGCTGCCCATCGCGGGCCAACCGTTGTCCAAGTCCTTTCAAGTCAAGTCTTGAATACCAAGTAAAAGTCAAATTTATCAATGTAAGTCAAGCAAGTCCCAAGTTCACTCCGCTCATTGGCCAGATGTGTCGGCGGCGGGAGCAAAAAAAGTAAATACAGGAAGAAAGTCCTGTGTCCTGGACATCTCCATGTTCAAACCAGCTCATTTCATGTAAATCATTTTCAGACATTGTTTCGCACTGCGTCATTCCTACGTCTTCTCTGCTCACCGAGACTCTGCCGACATCGGTCTCCAACTTTTAGGGGTGACGGCAAGCTTGACTGCAGTCTTTAGCCTCTTTCCGACCAAGTAGTTGCAGGAACGTAGTTATAGGAACAGTCCACTTCTAAACGGTTTTACGAACTACCCTCCCCCAAAACCGTTTTTTCCATTTGCATTCACACTGGCCAAGTGGCCATAGGAACTGGTAGGAGGGGTAAGGGAGTGACGCAAGCACGGCAACGGTCTTCATAGCGTCGTCAATAGACTTTAGGAGCCACATACAACAACAAACCAGCACGGAGGTGGCCATCGGGATGTTCCTGTTGTGCCTTTGTCGAGATCCTCATAACAGAGTTCAAACGGCGGCGTTTAAAGACTAGGCTAGTGTACTTAAAGGTCCCATGGCATGAAAACGTCACTTTATGAGGTTTTTTAACATTAATATGAGTTCCACCAGCCTGCCTATGGTCCCCAGTGGCTATAAATGGTGATAGGTGTATATAAGGTCTATATAAAAGAGACTTCAGATACAGTATTAGTGGACCACTAAGGCCTATATAAGAGAGACTTCAGATACAGTATTAGGGGACCACTAAGGTCTATATAAAAGAGACTTCAGATACAGTATTAGGGGACCACTAAGGCCTATATAAAAGAGACTTCAGATACAGTATTAGGGGACCACTAAGGTCTATATAAAAGAGACTTCAGATACAGTATTAGGGGACCACTAAGGTCTATATAAAAGAGACTTCAGATACAGTATTAGGGGACCACTAAGGTCTATATAAAAGAGACTTCAGATACAGTATTAGGGGACCACTAAGGTCTATATAAAAGCATCCAAAAAGCAGCATGTCATGGGACCTTTAACAGAGAAACACAGAAGGCTCCAACGTAATATGATCCTAATTTATATGATGGAAGAAGATGGAAGAGCGGAGCGCAACAGGCGCAACGAAACGAAAACAAAACGACGGGTAAGTTTAACTAGAATTAACAATTAGCTGGTTGAATGCGTGATGTTTGTCTTAAGAGTTAGCATACGTAGGCCAATTGCAACAGAAGAATATGTACTGTTTGTGTTTCAGACATTGCTAGGTCACTAAGGGTTCCTATACGGAAAAGGTAAGAAAAAAAAGACCCTGAAGTAGGAGCTGAAAGAGTTACAGGAACTGAGGTCAGAGGAACTTAATAATCCCCAAATTGGTCCAGTTGGAACATGAGAAAAAAAAAGGTTCTAGGAACATTATGTTCTAGGAATTGCAAAAATCCCTCCGGTTGGAAAGGGACTTATTTCAGTGAGAGAAATAAATGTACCGTACGCTTGTTTGGTCCACTTTTGGTGCATTGCTGCATTGACACCTGCCCAAAACAAACCACACCAAGGGGGGAAAACCGACTCTAGTGCAATTCCACCGAATTAAACGAGGCAGGTGTTAAAGAAATCTGAATCTCACCGGGGTAGATCCTAAAGAAGCCGGAGGAGCTGCCGAAGAACTGCCAGGTAAGCGTCGGATCCTTCTGGAAGTTACTGATGAAGACGTCGTTCAACGCCTCCGAGTTGTAGATGGCATTGATGATGTTGGGATCTGCACGCAGAGGACAGAAACATCCTGAGCAAAGCTGAGCCTTGCAGGAACGGGAAGTGATCAGGATGTAAAGAGAAGGGGTGGGGGGGGGGGAAATTGATACAGCATCGTATCGAAATATTTTCTGTGGCTATACTGTATCGATACACAGACGCCAAGTATGGATCTTTTATTATATATGTGTTTGTAATTTTGTCTGTTTGACAATCCCATTTTGCAGCAATAAAATTCAATCAATTAATCAATCAACATTTATTTATATAGCACTTTACAGTCACCAACAGGTATCCAAAGTGCTTCACATCAGAAACCAAGACTGAAACAGACATCATATAACATATCATACAAAAAAGAATGACATATAGAAACAATTAAATCAGAAAAGGTTACCTAGAAAATAGGAGAGGGAAATTGTCACACCACTACTATGCATTAAAAGCCTTTCTAAACAGATAAGTTTTAAGTCTAGACCTAAAAAAGTGCTACATCTGTAGTCGTCCGAATTTCAGGGGGTTACTTGTTCCAGATTGACAACTGAAGTGAGATGATCAAACAGAGAAATGTATCTCTTTAGATGAAACAGATGTTGACAAAGTTTTCTTTAGGGGAAATAATTTGAAATTGGGAATAATTTGAAGTTGTAAAAAAGGTAAGAAATTGCAGTATATGGCAGAATACTGCAATATGTTTACAAATCGCAATAATATCGTATCGTGACATAAGTATCGTGATGATATTGTATCGTGAGGCCTCTGGTGATTCCCACCCCTAGTCTTGATGTACAGTACAGGCCAAAAGTTTGGACACACCTTCTCATTCAATGCGTTTCCTTTTTATTTTCATGACTATTTACATTGTAGATTCTCACTGAAGGCATCAAAACTATGAACACATATGGAATTATGTACTTAACAAAAAAGTGTGAAATAACTGAAAACATGTCTTATATTTTAGATTCTTCAAAGTAGCCACCCTTTGCTTTTTTATTAATAAGGGAAATAATTCCACTAATTAACCCTGACAAAGCACACCTGTGAAGTGAAAACCATTTCAGGTGACTACCTCATGAAGCTCATTGAGAGAACACCAAGGGTTTGCAGAGTTATCAAAAAAGCAAAGGGTGGCTACTTTGAAGAATCTAAAATATAAGACATGTTTTCAGTTATTTCACACTTTTTTGTTAAGTACATAATTCCATATGTGTTCATTAATAGTTTTGATGCCTTTAGTGAGAATCTACAATGTAAATAGTCATGAAAATAAAGAAATGCATTGAATGAGAAGGTGTGTCCAAACTTTTGGCCTGTACTGTAAAGAGTGACCTCTGACCTTTGTTGTAGACGTTGGTGGGGATCTGGATGTCGCTCTGCAGCGTGTTCACCGGCATGTTGTTGAAGTGCTCGTTCTCCTCCAGGGGAAAGTCTCCGCCCAGCTCCACATTGTTCCCGTCCTCGTCCACCGTGTTGATCATCATGGAGTTGTAGTATTCAAACTAGACAGGAGACAGGAAGTAGGGCATGAAGAGTAATGCCTACCAGACACTAGAAGACTCTGAACAGACTTTGAAAAGACTAAAGTCTGATAGCATCACACATCTAAAGACAATTATCTCACATCTAACATTAAAGTAACACCAAAGAACTTTTCCGCTTTGGTCCCCCTACAGGTTGGAAGCTTATGGTTTTTAATTGTCCAATACCGTTACCATTACTCTTATTACCGCTGTCGTAATGTCTCATTCGAACTACAGATCTGCTACCTGATCTGGCAAACTTGTACTAAAATAATGTACCTTAAAATAACGTTTCCAAAATCATTTCAGTGGTTCATCAACTCGTAACAGGGTGAACGGCACTTCTGCTTTCGCTTTGCAGCCCTCTATCGGCTATAACCGCACTATGCAAGTTTGCCAGATCGGGTAGCGGATCTGTAGTTCGAATGAGACATAATGGACACATTACAACAGCGGTAATGGACAATTCCACTTCCAACCTGTAGGGGGACCTAAACGGAAAAGTTATTTAGTGCTGCTTTAAAGACGGTCATCATATGTAAAGACTGGGGATCTTGCAGGGTCACACATTGCCAGACTACAACTAGATTTGTTTTGAAAACTTTAACCAAGCTAGCTAGCTAGCTACGGCTAGCGTTAGCTGGTAACTTGAGGGAAAGTTTGCCGATGTTCTGTTCTGCAGATTTTATGATTTTAACCCTAAAATTTTTTTGTGGGAGGACAGGGCTTACATATAAGGGAAATGTACGAACAGATGACCTAATTTTGAAAAT